>NC_055958.1:22704994-23004994 GCF_018492685.1 Alosa sapidissima | reverse complement strand
ATTTGGTTGTTTTTCCATCACAATAATAAAAATAGAGTTAGAGTATGATCAAAGCTGGCTTTGTTGTTTCACACACACATACACACACACACATCAGAGTGCTGTCCTTTGTATTTTCACAATCTTCTCTCATGGCAAGCCTGATCTTGCCGTTGAGCTATCAAGTGAAATTGTATGGTAAGGTTGAATGGATTTAATGTTGCAAAAGCAGTGAAGTGAAATGTGTAGGCTTTATTTTCATGATTAAAGCCTATACCTTACATAATGCATCTGGCTGTGTTTGTAAGACACCGTGTAGCATTTCTTGATTTCTAGTTCTTTCATGTCTTCAGATCTATGTCTGTGTTTGTCTTGCTGATATTGCTCTCATAAAAAGATCAACATGTGTTTGTGCAGCATGGGGTTTTTAGAAACTGGCAGCAAAAATTAGAGCCATAAGGCACAGTTAACTGATCTCAAAGCTTTAGCTTTCTCTCTCATTTAACCAGTCTGTATGCATTTTTACTGCTCTATGAGATATGTCTAATAATCACACACTAATGCATTTCTCTGTCACCTGCTAACATGTCGTGCATCTCCCCTCTTATACACTGTTGTACTTTTCGGTTCAAGCTCCACATTCACATTCTAAAGAAATCCATGTAATCATGATTACATGAATACAATTTATAAGCTGTTCAGTTCTGTCTCCTTGTAATCCATCAGGATCTCTCTCTGTGCTTCAGTAACTTTGCTGAATGTGTTTGTCCTTTGAAAAAGGCCAGTGAGAACAGCTCGGTGGTCCAAGAGGAGATGAGAAAACTCTGTGTCATTGACAGACAAGTCAAATAGGTGAGGTGTGAGGGAGGCTGACAAATGACTTGAGCATGAACGATCATCTCTCCTGACAGAGGACAATGTCTTGCTGAAAGTGTCACCTTCCTTAAGTGTTTCTCCAAAAAATAAGTGACTTTTGACACAAAAAGAGGACAAAAAACACCACTGTTCCGTAAACTGGGTCTAACAAGGGGCTTTCTTAGCAAGTGTCAGCAAGAATGGGTTTTGAGCTCTACGGTGAGTGCTGATATGCTATAATGAAGTCCACATGTTCTTAATCCCAACAACATTTTTACAGAAACATTAACTTATTGACCTGGACCTTAAACGTCTGACAGAGTATATTAAATCCACCAATACAAATACATGAAGTACAGCAGCACTAATCACTATTTTTGTAAGGTGTAAATTGACTTCTTTCCATATGTGCGCCACCCGTCTGGTTTTGAGTAGCCATACACAGCTCAGTGAGAAAACAGCTTGCCTCAGATCATTGTTCACATACACAGTCTTTTAAGTGGTCCCTATGACCCATTTATTAGAAAGGGGCTCATTGTACTGTATTGGGGATGCCTGAGTTATTACAGTGCACCACAGACACAGAAGCCCCTCTACAGATGTACATGCAGTCTGTTTGCTATGCTTAAGAATGATTTTTAATAAATGTTTTCAGATATAACTCTGATTTAAAGGTGTCTGTTGACAGCAGTAAATGAATGACCACAAACACATTTTCTCTAAAGGTGAAATGAGAACACTTTTGCATTGGGTTAACATTAAATATCGCAATTGTATGGCTATATGGAGCCAATTAAGACTTGTCACAATATCCTCCGGTCATAACAATATCATGAGATTGAATGAAAGTATAGGTTATTAACTGCAGGATTTGATTCACTGAAACTGCCCTTGGAAAAAGATTCAAATACATGATATGGTAAGTGCTGCTTCCAACATTGAGATTGTTATAGTTTTTAGTTGTTTTAAATGTTCTGAATCACACTTCAGACTCAGACGCCCCAGTGGTCCTTGAATGAATATATTATTCAGGAACATCACAGCTCACTCAGTTCAAAACAAAAAGTGTTGTTTATTAGTGGATCACTGAAATGGATGAGAAGAGAAGAAGAGAAGAGAAGAGAAAAAAGAAAAGAAACGAGACGAGAAGAGAAGAGAAGAGAAGAGAGCATGAAAATAGCCCAGGGTTCCTTGGTGCTCTGTGTGGTCTGCTGTTTCCTCAGCTGTTTGGATGTCAGTCCCTGACATGTGTTATGGTCACATGCAGGTCAGATACAGCATGGCCTAAAAGCGTCCTTCCTGTGGTGGTTCCTTTCTCCATTCACTCTCTGATTTGGTCTGTGACAGTTTGGTCTGTGATGAAAGTGTTTCAGTAAAACTGTCATGCAACATACCCAAACATCCTGACTTGTTTTGTTGTGCTGGATTATTGATTGCACCAATCAGTAGAGTTGTCCTCTTTTACTGACAACAGTTATCAAATGAGGACAACAGTTGGCATGCATGGGATAATAGCACAGCACAGCACAATTTTGCATCCAAGTTTCTCCTTCACCAAAGGAAGCCTTAATGAAGAGAAGTAATTTGGATACTGACAAAGCCCATGGAATCAAAGATAGTTCAATTAATCCTGACCAGTTTTGGATACTCTTGCATCAGTAATTTTAGTCATCAATCACAATCATTTCAATGTCACACAACAGGCCGATGAATGGTAAACCTAGTGGCCTAATATGGCAACAGTTTCCTTTTAGCATGGTGAGTGTACGGTTAAACAGGCATCTCCTTATCAATGTCTTTAAAGCTATTGTAATCTAAGGTGTTCTTATGCTAGACTTTGTTTTATAAACTTTAAATCGGATCAACCTGGATAAATCTATAATCTATACATCCAACTGTTGCTTTTGACAACATCCGTGAGATATTCTGTTGGAGAGTGATATGGGGTATGCTCTCTGGTGACATCACTTCCAACTCTGATGGCGGTGCTTTGATGTGCGGTCACTGTGGATGAGGAATGCCGGGGCGGCCAGCGCTGATTAGCGCCAGCATGTGTTGGAACTAAAGGGGACCATATGGCAGGTGGAGCCCATAAACTCACTGCTTTTCTATAAATTCACTGTCTCAGAGGAAACCTGATCCCCGGCTTCCAGTCATGAAACAGCCGTTGTATCAGTGCAGACAAAAATCAATAAAGATGTGTGTGAAATCCTTTGATGAAGTTCGGAGAAGCAGACCGGATGCTGTTTTGTTGAAAATATGGCATTCTGTTTTCAGACCAAACATTTGTTTTTACAGGCTGATATTTTAACGGAGAAGGTGAATGAAAAATAAGTTGAGGGAAATGAGGGAAATCTTTTAGTTTGTGCAAATATGTCATTAAGTTTGTTTTGTTACCACAGAAATTTTAGTTACAATAAAGTTATTTAATAAGAATAGAGTTTTTGAGCCAAAATGCATAACACATCATTGCTGGACAGCTGCAAACTTTGGATGTTAAAAGAGATGACAAGTGTCTTGGAGATATTATAACACTGTTCTTTGCAAACTCAATTAAGACATATGTGCAGCTTCTCACAACATAAAGATTGCATGGTCACGCAAATTGATTCAGACTTACAGCATTGGCCTGGAACAGTTCAAAAAGAGATTGTTTATTTTCAATATCAAAGTCTGTCCAAGTGGGTCATCACATGCTCTCAAACTGCATTGTTGTTGGCTCTTTTTTCTTCTCTGTAGCAGCTGCAGACTGGTCGCTGGTGGGTTCCACCAAAACAGGCTCTGCTTGATTAGGTGCTACCACGGAGAAGGCCATCAGTGAACTACTTGCAATGAAGTAATGAAACACAACAGGGTCAGGTTGATGGCTGAAAACATTTCCTCCCTCAAAACCCCCATGGTGTCATTTTATTTACCATTTGTTGCATTGTTCTTCCAGCGACAGAAAATCTGGGTCAAACATGTAACACTGATTATTTACAAGATAAATGTTGTTCTAATTAGCCATGATGTATGAAACTCTTGTAAGAGCCAACTTAAAAGCGAACATGAAGCTGAATAATATAAATTCACTGTGATAATATCTCCTGGGGAGATATTATGGCTTTGTGACACCCTGTGGGTTACTGAGTCTATAACTCAGGACAATAAACAATGTCAATGAGTGATTCCTTAGTACAATTTGCAAATCTGTAATAACCTCAGGAAACACATACATTTCTGCACACTAATTTATTTCTGAGTCAGTTTTTGACTGAGCAAGAAAGGTAAAACAACTGAAGCGGACTGTAATAACTGGACTTCAACATAGAAATAATGTTTGAGCAAGGACATAATGTGTTTAACATAAACATGTCTTGCGTGATTAGACTCTGTGGTAGCCTATTACAGCCATGCCTACCAGTCAGATGTTGATGAAAAATTGCAGCCCAGAGAATTTGGAGGCAAGCCTAAGAAGTAGTTGTGATGTAGGCTACATGTAGGAACCGAATATGTCAGAGACCCAAGATGGAGGTAAAGTGACCTTCAAACAGTCATTTTATAACATTTCTTTTTATTTATAGAGGTCAACAGACATGGTCATCTCATTAGGGATCTTCTCAATATCTTCAAGTCACTTTTATTCAGTTTTAGAACTTTGTCAGTGGCACAACCATTTTGATTTTTTCCTCATGCATTATAACTTCAGTGTTCAATGTGTTCTAACTTGACCACTTGACCAGTTTTGTTCCTTTATGTCTGTGATACACATTTGGAACATTTTGAAAAAGTCATGTGACAGTTAATTGCTCCAGTGGATTTAGCCTCCTTTCTAGTCCAGGAATATGCCTCTCAGTCCAGTGCACTTAACACTACAGTGCAGCTAACAGTTAGCTACTCCTTGATCTACCTTTATCCCTTCACTCAGTTGCCTTCTGTGAGATGATACATGGTCATGTCATCTGGTACTTACACTGGTACTTCCTGTTTCAATTCTTCAGTCCTGATTCTTTTTCATGTTTTGATTTGATTATTTTTGATACCCTCCATATCCTGTATTGTTTAAAATATTTGCTACGCAGATTATTGAAATTGGAAGGACGTTATACTGTCATCACATCACATCAGAATGTTAACAAACTTGTATCAATGAAAATTGTGCTGTTGTTTGCGAACCAAAACACAAAAGCAAAAACATTGCAAACAACAGCATGATTTTCCTGTTGTTGCCTCAAGTTGCAAGTTATGTTGTCAAAGGACACCATGTAAATTTCATTTATAGTTGCAACAAGTAGCAACATTGACAGTGTGCACGGCCAGTCTTACTGGGGTGCAAATTAAGACACTAGTGCTTACTTTCATGTTTATTTCATTAATAGACCCAATTCAGTGCAGTATAGGATTTGCAGTTTTAACTCTTATGCTATGTTTATGTGCTTTCATCACAAGTTGTGCTTTTTGAAGGAGGTAGTTCTTTTTGCTGTAATATTTAACACAGGCTTTATTGTTATTATTACAGTAGGCACCATAGACTGTATATAATACAGCACACTTACACACTACACTTAGGCTGTTACAGTCTTGTTAATGGCCTCTACAACCTTAGCCATAATGTTAATGAGTTGAGACTTGAAGAAAACATTCACATGGGTGATACTGTTTTAGTTTGTCCTCAACAGAGTGGCACTGAGTAGATGGGAGGTAGTCTTTGATGCAAACTGGCATCAGAGGTGCTTCTTTGGGATAAACTAAGATGAACTGAAGGCTTTGACAACAAATCATATCTTGACAGTGACCCAGTAAGCCGAAGGAGGGATTTTTCTCTTGCAACCCAGATGTTTCCACTATTTTGTCATAACTCTCAGGACCTTGATTTTTGCACAGAATTTCTTGTGTGAGACGAGTTACGTATTTCTGTGGGCTCCTCCCCAGTCTTGACCTATTTCCTCGAGTGTAACCAGTTTGTGGTCCCAGGGAACATGCTCAGCAAATGGACTCAGATCAGCATCCTCAAAGTCTCATACTATAATATTTATAATATAAACTTATAATATTGACACATGTGGTAAGCTTAGAACTACCACATCTCCAGTTCCTCTTGGGTTGAGTTAGTGTGAAGTGCTTGTCTATTTCACATTAATGACAATGGCAAATAAAAATTGAAAATGAGTGAAATTATTTCTCAGAGAGATATAATCATTATAAAGCAGTAAACAACTTTAATATAATAATTTTAAAAGTACCGTAGTAAACTACTTTGCATATATTTTTGCTGACGGTGCTTCAGCAAATCAGCATTTCTTGTGTTGCCATGGACACAGTGTACTGCATGCTGTGGACACTTGCAGGCTGACTTTGGCCCACATAAATGAGGTCAGAGCAGCCCCTGTGCTCTCCACTCTCCATTGATGCAAAACAGAGCAAAGCATCCCATATGTGCTCACTGCCGCAGTCTTCTGTAACGTCGAACTTCATAATGGTTGTTTGTTCTCGCTGTGTTATAATGCCGGGTAATGCAAGCCTGCTGTTGGAAAGAAGCAAGGATGTCTTGAGTGGGTTCGGGGGGTCACAGATGACACACTCCAGTACAAAGAGGAATCAGAGAAGCAAAAGCGAGACCCAGGAAACATCCACCCCTATCAACCCAGACACTAAGCAGTTGCAGCACACACTGCCAGTGGGGCACAGTGTGCTCTGTCTCCTTCTCCTTTTGTTGTCCCTCAGAGGGTGGGCTTTATTTGTATTCCGCGATAACAACAGGACACGCATCAAAAGGACCAAAGACGGCTTGAATCAATACTCATTGAGATTTTTATAGGCACTAAGAGAACAAGATGTTGTTGCCAATGGGAATTAACTCTCTGTATAAATGGAGGAAATTCATGTCTGTGGAACTAATCATTCTAAGTTGAATCTTTTAATTAGTCACTAGTGTCACTAGCACTTCCCTGACTGTCTCTCATTCTGTCAATCTGTGAATAGATCATCTGCATTCTTGGAAATTTTCCTGTTTCTAACATGGAGACTGTAATGTATCTCTCTGCTTTCCCTCCAAACCCTTCTCTTAAGCATAGCCCCACATCTCTAAAGTGTCAGTCATTCTCCCCAATTTATTGCAGCAGGAGGCAGGAGTGCTGCTCCAGCTGAAACAGCTGGCCCTCTTACTGCCCTGGGTGCGGGCGGGTGTCTCCCTAGCCCTCTTCATCTTGTGTAGACAGCTAGTGGCACTCCCTCCTATTGCTTGCTTGCTCGTGCACCCTGCTGTCCCTGCTAGCTGCTTTCTGGCTCTGACTGGGTAACACCCTCTCATGTGTCCCTCTGGTATCAGTGCTCCAACTAAATCAAACATATAACTCACTTCAAAATGAGATTTCACAGTAGGAGTGTAGGACACTACAGTAGCCATGACTTTTGCTTTACAGCAACTCTCTGCAATGAAGCTCCTGTGTGACTTTGTGTAGAGATAGGATATTTGTGGGTAAACACATTTTTTTGTGGGCACACAGCCATTTTCTTGTTTTTTGACTAGAGGCCTAAAGGCGAGTCTTGCTGAGGGAGACTGAATCATTTCCCTGTTTCCCCTCCTTTTTCTGTCCCATTCACCAACAAACCACGCACGCACTAGCCAAGCCTAGAACCTTACAGTTAACAACAGGGATCGGGCAGGCACTGGACCATTGCAATTAGTGTGCAATCCAGGCTGCAGTCAAACAATTTAGGAGATGACCTAATGACCTTTCCCTTACATGGGAATATCATCATGGAAAATTAGAGGGTGCTGCTTTTTTTCCTTTCTGCAGGCACATCAGGGATGAAGCTTATGTCCCATAGGATTTATTTTCAATGTGTAAGGCAAGTAAGGTAAAACTATTAGATGAGAACAGAGCTTCTAATGACCCAGTGACCTGGCAAAGGAGATGAGAACTGCTGTCTGCTGAAATACTCCAGGTGGAGTTGGGCTTGAACAGACCCTGCATGTCCTTAGGTTAACCAGGCACAGTGGAGCTGCTCTTCTCATTGAACATATGGCTGGAGGCGCAGATTTTGCCCTCTGTCTCTTGCAAAGTGACAGATAAATGCATTTAGCTTTTAGCTTTGAATTGTGCGACATAATGGTTATCAGCTCAGATAGTTATGCAGCAACAAGTTGATGACACAGATGAAAGACCTTTGTGTTTAGGAACTTTTAACCTCCTGAAAACTATTTTACATCATACTTTCTAGACAGCTTGTGCTGAGAGAGGCAGTTTTGCTTCCTGAGATAATCATACACAGCCCTGAGATCCAAGGAAAACAGATGTACAGTGACATCAATGAAACACACCTGCTGATAATAGATCACATATTGTATTATTTGTGGGAGAAAATATCCAATCACATTTGATAAATCCTCATCACTCGAAAGTGGCTCCAGTAGTAAAAAAATATCTGACCACCTTGGTGGTCAAATTAAAATGATCAAGTTTTTCTTTTTTTTTTATTTATCAAAGTCATCAGATTTTACCATGTGGGGCGCATAGAAGTAAGCTGAAGAAAAGGTTCAAATTCAGTGCACTTGATCATTTTAATTTGGATATAAACATAAACATGTTACGTTTGTCTTGCCCTTTATGTGGATGTGGCTGTTAAAAATATAGCTACACCAAATCATAACAGTTATTATTTTTCACCAGTCTTGTTAAGACAAATAATTTAAGAAAATAAACATGTAGTAGCACAGAGTGAACAGACTCCTAAAATAATATACAGTAAATGTAATATTGATGTCCACGCAATTCATCTGACAAACATTAAAGCTTACTTGGTAACAAAAGAAACAAAAACTATCAAATCACGATTAGGAACTGGTCCATTTCTTTAACAGTAAAAAACATTCCCTTCTTATTCAAATATGGCACAAAACATGTCAATTTGTATTATAAGGTATTAGTTTACAAAATAAAAATAACAAGTAGCCTACAGATGTGAATATCAAATATGTCTGTGAAGGACATAACGCATCATGTTAGTTATGTGAATAATGTATGACATTTTGCAACAGCAGTTACAATTTTGTTCCCTGATGTCTACAATTCAATATGTCGAGTTTTTGGCATTTGAATTCATGACAATAAATCCATAAATTCAGCTTTTGTTAAAAAGCCCATTTTTACATACATTATCACATAGACATTTGTTGAGATAAGGAAAGATGCTTGAAACTTAAACTCAATGTAAATGGAATTAAAATAATAAACCAGCTCCAGATATAGAGCATTCTTTTGTAGTAAAATGACTCAAATGTGCTTGTGTGAACAGTATCTTGTGCACTGAGTTTGCGCAGTTTTGTGGGCATGTATAACATCAATTATTTTCCATTAAAACACATGTAAATATGTTGACTTTGTGTCACTTCCTACAACGTTCTTGGCAGTGCACTTATAGAAACCAGTGTCTCTACTGGATGGGTTCTGAATGACCAGGGAGCCTTGTGGATGAAGATATTTGTTCCCATAGACACGTGGCTGAGTGCCGGCTTTAAACAGAGTCTTATCAGGCATCTCCCAGGCCACCTCTGCTTTGGGGATGCCAATGACCATGCAGTTCAACTGAATGGCCACACCAGGTCTGGCATAAGTCACTGCTCCAGGACCGTTTGTTATGCGTGGCGGATAGGCAATGACAATCACCGGCACGGACAGGACAGATGTGCCGTGCTCATTAGTGGACTTACACTGGTATGTCCCCCTGTCATAAACAGATGCCTGCTTCACCATAAGAGTTCCGTTTTCCAGAACTGTGTAACGTCCCATTGTCTGGGGTCTCGTGAGCACAACACCACCAGGCAGAGTCCAGGTAAGCTTAGGGAGGGGCGTCCCTTTGGAGAGACAATTCAGCTGCAGGTTTTCGCCGTTGATAATGCTCACCACTGAGTTGTATTTGTTATTGATATCAGGCTTCTTCTTTGACTCTAGTGTGACAGTACGCTCAACAGAGCCAGCTGAGTTTCTGCCAACACATTGGTACCTTCCGATCTCAGTCAGAGATGGGTTTCTGATGAACAGGGAGCCATCTGGCCTGTGGTGGAATTTGTAAACAGTTGTGCCACTTGTGATTGTTGTACCATTGGGAAGGATCCAGGTGACCTGGGGAGTTGGCCTGCCTTCAACGGTGCAGTTCAAAGTCATGGAAACTCCACTGGTGAGAGATGTAGATTCTGTCGCGGGCTCCTTCAGCTTGGGTTTCTCCAACTCATCTATCACATCAAGAGAAACCTGCAGACGCGCCTCCCCCCCCTCATTACGCGCAATGCAAAGCAGCTGGATAGAGTCGGTCGATCGCAAGGAGCGGATGTCCAGTGTTCCGTTGCGATGCACTGTGATTCTGCTGCCGTAGTATGGAGCGGACAGCACCACGTTCTCGGGCAGGACCCACATGACCCGTGGTATCGGGGTCCCCTCCGCTTTGCAGTGTAGGAGCTTCCGCTGATCCCTCAGTGCTGTCTCCTGAGTGGAGCTGGCTGAGCTCTGAAGCCCGTTGATGGTGGGGGCAGAGACAAGAACTTCAAGCCTCACCAGTTTCCTATCCACACCTGCAGTGTTCCTGGCAGTGCAGGTGTAGGTCCCATTATCTAACCTCTGCACTTTCTGAATGAGCAGAGTCCCGTCTGAATGTAACTGGTATTTGTCTGAGGTGGGGGGTATGATGCGGCTGGTTGGAGTCAGCCATGTGATGGTAGGAGTAGGCTCCCCCTTGACGCTGCATGTCAGTGCCACGGTATCTCCGTAGTTCACTTTTATAGTTTCAGAAGTTTTATTTCTGATCGCTGGGGGCTCTGGCACAACCTTTATGTGAACCTTCATCTCATCCTTTCCCAGTCGGTTCTCAGCATAACATGTGTAGTCACCCTCCTCTTTCATTCCCACTTCATTGAAATAAAGAGTGCCGTTGTCAAATACCACATACCGTCTAGTGCGCACTCCACTGTCGTCTGATTGCATAACACTGTTAACCATAGTTCCATCTGGCAGGCTCCACCTGATCTCTGGGTTTGGGAGACCGGAGGCGATGCAGTCTACTTTTAAGTCCCCCCCAAAGGAAACCTTCTGGCTGCTCAGCTGCTTTCCTTCAATCTTGGCTGCTTTCATCATCACGTTGGCCTTGAGGAGCACATAATCATCGCCCATTTTGTTTCTGGCAACACATAAGTAGTCTCCCTCATCTATGTCTGTTACTCCTTGGATTATTAGTGTGCCATTACTGAAGACTCGCATCCTGCGATCAAAGCTGAAAGCGGGAAACAAACAAAATATGAAGATGAATAAATTAAGTAAACGATTACTATTACACACAATGAACTAACTTTTAACTTTGACTTAAGGAACAATGATAATTAATTACACTACACATACATTGATGTTCAGGCTTTTTTCTATTCAGTCATACACACCTGTAATGTGCATCTATTAACTTCTTAGACGGGGTCCTCCACACAATCCTGGGCGCTGGATCGCCAGAGGCCACGCAGTTCAGACGCAGATTCCCCCCGTACAGCACATCCGTGCTGTGAGGAGACGTGGATGTGATCTTGGCTGTGGAGGAGCTCTTCCTCACCACCAAGCTCACCGTCCGCTTTGCAGCCCCTACGACGTTAATGGTCATGCACTCGTAACTTCCCGAGTCTTTCACAGACAGATTGCGAATGTACAGCGTGCCATTGGGGAAGACAAACATATTTCCCTTCACAAACTGCGAGGGGCGGACCTGCGTGCCGTCATAGACCACCCAGCGGATGCTTGGCTGGGGCGCTCCCTTGGCACTGCAGTTGATGTAGACGGTCTGCCCTTCAGAGAGGGTGATGTTCTCACGGTGCAGCTGCTGGATCATAGGAGGCAATGCTGCAATGTGCACACGCACAGAGAGTGTGTCAGCCCCAGCCACGTTGCTGGCTATGCATTTGTAAATCCCTCGGTCTGGGTAGTTGATCTGCTTAACCTGAAGAGTACCATTGGGCAGGAGCATGACTCGCTGTTCCGTAGTGCTGAGTGCATGCAGCACAGTTTTGTTGGGAAGCACCCAGGTGATGTGTGGCTCTGGCAGACCTTGTGCTTGGCACCCCAGGCTGGTGGTTTCACCCAGGTACACAGTCACGTCGCGATGCCTGGGGGTAAGCACTTTGGGCTGTTGTGCCATGACAAAGAGGGTGACGGTCAGCTTGTCCACCCCGTAGAGGTTCTGGGCTGTGCAGAGATATGGGCCTCGGTCCTGAAGCTGCACATTACGAATCACAAAGGTTCCATTTGGCAGGACTTCAAACCTCTGGAGCTTGCTGTTTGCTGACATGATAGCTCCTAGAACAAATGGAAAAATAGAGTCATTTGACATAAATGTTTTTATAATACATTTATTTTCACGAGGTAGTCATCTCTAAGATTAATTATCCAATAACTATGAAATCATTATAAGTAATAAGTCTTGGGGAAGACACGTTGCTTTATTTTGCCTCTGTGATAAATTGGCTATGATTCATTACAAAGCTAAAAATTTACAGACAAAATATTGGACCCAGGAGGCTAGGAAAAACCATTTTGTTCACATAAAACTACAGATTGCACATTCTCCTGGACAGGCTTGTCCCATGGCCTCTGTTTGAACCACAGTCTCCAATTTCAGTGGGTGTACCGTTTACCGTACCACATGTGTCTTATGGATAGTGACAAGTAAGTGTCACAATCCTCAGTCTCATGGGGAAAATAAAGAACTTTGTATTACTGGCTACTTGCTATGAACTTAATAATAATAATGTTACTTTACATAGTTGCGTATGGAACTGAATATTCCCATACTTACAAATAGATGTCCCCCTACCTGTGGATACTTTGGTCCATGTGAGGAATGGCTTAGGCTCCCCAACAGCATCACACGGAAGCTGTACATCAGTTGAAGCGTTGACTATAAATGTGTAGATATTGTTGGTGGTGATCTTGGGTTTTCCTTTTAGGCGAGGCACTGTGACAGGTCTCTGAGATGACCCATCATATGTGTTGGACGAAAATACTGTGGCGGAATGTCGATTTGTTGAGGTCTGACTTGTTTGATGCTGAGTTTTGGGTTTTGACGAAGCAGATATCTTTAAGACAGTCACTGGAGTTCTAGTTGTAGATGTTTTGGCTGCAGTTGAAGAAGTAATTGGCGCCTTTCCATTTGTTGACTTCTGGGAGTTTATTTTCCCATTTTGCTCTGGGGAACTTGTGACAGATGGCGTTCGGTTTATATCAGGTCTGTGAATGATTAATGGATTCCTATTGTTGAAGTAATATGGGTATCTGTAGTTAGTACTCGGTATTCTTCCACTGTGACGGTCAGGAATGTAATTTCCTCCAGGATACCTTGATCCATGGGAGACCCTGTTGTTTCCAGGTAATGTTACACTAGGTCTTAATATTGATGAAGCTGTTGTTGACACAGCAGCTGTTTTTTGTGCTGCTGTTGTGGAGGCTTTTGTGGACGTTGTGGTAGACGTTGTGGTGGGCATTGTGGACGTTGTGGTAGACGTTGTGGTGGGCATTGTGGACGTTGGGGTGGACGTTGTGGTGGGCATTGTGGACGTTGGGGTGGATGTTAATACTGTTGCTGTAGTAACAGATATAGTAGTAATATCAGTTGTGCTTGTTGGCTCTGTAGTTGTTACTGTGATGACTGTTTGTTCAACATCATTGTCTTGTTTGGGCTGAAGGTCATTTTCTTTGTTTTCACTTGACAAAGGTGTCTTTGCGATTGGGGAAACAACACTGTGTTTATCTGTGACTGTGGTCAAAACAATTTGTGGAGATTCTTTAGATAGAGTATATGGAGTCTCATGATATTCACTGGCTGTTGTTGGTGGTTTGATGGTTATAGGTATGTATGGTGAGGAATCCTCTAGGTGCTTTTCATTATTATTCTGATTGCTAATGTCTTTGACAGAGGAGACATCCTCGCCTAGGCTGACGGTATGAGAGGTTGGCTCTCTTGAAGCATGTACACTATTTACCCCTGACTGTGATGATACATGGCTTGTTATGTAGGTCAGAGTTGTTGCCACATTTTCATTTATGATCTTCGCATTCAGTTCCAAGTCTGACAGAGCTGTTGTAGACTCCTCGTGGCCAGCAGCCACAGAGACAGATTTGTGGCCTGGCTCTGACATTGGGCTTGCTACTGAAGAAGCTGTGTGCTCGTATACTTGAGGCTTTCCTTGTGTTGTTACAAGTGACAGTAATGTTGAGGAAGTGCTTGCTGGTGGAACTTGCTGCTTTCCAAGCTCAACTTCTTCATGTTGTTCTTGTTGTCTTGTGAGCATTTTGTCATCTTGGGCTGAGAGAGTTCTCTCTGAGTGAGTAATTGTATGTTTTGTAAAAGGTCCAGATGTGGGTAATATGCTCTTACTGACTGGTGAAGCTTCTGTAGATCTGACATGTGATGAAGGGATGGTAGATGTTGATGGCTGCTGTGGCTTAGGAGTTACTAAGCGTGAGATGGGTGGTCTTGGTCTGAGTCTGTTCATTCGTCTTCTATTGCCGTACCTCCTTCTTGAATTCCACTGGACGTTTGATCTAGGGGGCACTGAGTTAATGGGGACTCCTTGTTTGGCAACAGCAGTAGATGTAAATTTCGCAGTTGGTGTAGAGGTTGTAAACTTTGTAGTGAGACTGTTTTCATTCACTTTGTTGTTTGTGTTTACCTCAATATCAGTATCAACTGTGTGCAATGGGATGACAGAGTCCTCTATTACTGCATGTTTTGGTGGCAGAATAATTGGTAAAACAGTGAAGGCCTGACTATCTCCCATTTTTACTGTAGGAGTTTCATACAGTCCATTGTCCAATGCTAAAGTAGGTTTTACAGCAATTTCTAGAGATGAGGTCTGTTCCTTTACCTCAGTGTTTGATTTAGGTGTATATATTTGGTAAATATCATTAGTCTGGTCTTTTGTATGAGTAGGGGCTGCCACTGTTTGGTGTTGGGGTATTTGCAAAGGAATTTGAGTGTTGAGAACATTTAATCCCTTCTCTGGCAGAGCAGTGTCATCTGGAGTCGATCCTTCTACACTGTCACCAGGGTCAGGCCAGTTGGACAGGTCTTTATGATTAATTTTTCGGACTGGTGAACTGGTGTGAACGGGGCTTGGTGTAGTGGGTTTAGGAGCTGTTTTTTGACGTATTTTTGCCAAAATGTCTGCCCATTTTTGCGGGTCTATTTTGGCTTTTGATGTTCCAGAATTTCTCCTTGGCTCAGGAATAGGTTTCCTATTTTGTCCATGGTATCCTTTTCGAATAGGTTTTCTAGGGCTTAGAGGTCTTCGTTGAGGATGTCTTTGTGGAGACCCTCGTATTCTCGTATGGGGAACTCGCTGCCTGTTTATACGACCATTGTTCGGGTTGCTTGGAGTTTTGTCCCATATGCCATAATCTCCTGAAGACTCATCATCATCTATGAAAGCTTTTATTTTAGTGGAGATTCCTGCAGCTGACTGTGGCCTCATGGGATACCTTCTCAATGGCTGAAGGGCCTCCTTACCTGTAATTGTTACCTTTGATGCCAAGGTGTCTGTACCATGGTGGTTAATAGCCACACATTTGTAATAGCCATTGTTACTGAGCTGACTGTGTGGTATAAACAATGTTCCATTGGAGAAAACATAAGCCTTTGATGAATTGGCTTTGGTGGTTGCTTTACTTCCATCTGGGAAAATCCAATTGATTTCAGCATCAGGGGCTGCAGAAGTGACACATGGAAGAGAGATGGGCTCTCCAACTGAGTGTGTCACTGCTGGCCCTGCCTTCTCACCTGGAGGGGGAGCTGAGGACTCCACCACAGCTAAGCGGAATGGAAGAAAATCTTGATCATTCCTCACCTCAGCAATACAATAATATACACCAGCATCGGAGTGGCTTAGTGTTTTCATGACCAGCTTCCCACTGCTGGATACAGCAATCCTCTTGTCAGGGCTGGTGTAAGGCGCTTTGATTTTGGAGCCATCTGGCAGCATCCACTGAACTGATGCATGGCCAGAGCTTAGCACATTGCAGTCCATTTCTATCATGCCCCCTGTTACAGCAGTCATGGCAGTCTGTGTTTTGTTGTTGTGTTCAATCATTACCCAGTCCCTTCGCTGTCGTCTCATCATTTCTATCTCCCAGTTTGATGAGAAATGGGTTCCTAGGATCATCTTTACATTTTTTGCGGTTGAATGTGGTCTGTTCAGCTGTAGCTTCATGAAGGGCTGCATCAACCAGGATGGCTGGGATACTATATTGGCTTGCACCCCAGTGTAGTAATAAGCATCTTTTTCAACATCCTGTCTATATCTGTAACTCAGCTTGGGTTCTTTGCTAAGCATTATCACTCTCTGTAGGTGGACAGGCACTTCACTGTAGTATGCAATAAGTCTCCACAATCTCTCATACTCCTGCCGCTCTATTGGGCACTCCAGGTCAAGGGAGAGAGTTAGGTTAGCCACAATCTCCTCAGATCCTATTTGTTCCCAGGCAATTTTGGTGGACTCTCTTTGTGCCTCAATGCGACAACTGAGATCCACTTTGTTTCCATGTTCATCAGACAGATTGAGTGTAATGTTCCCAAACGGCCCTCTCAATTCTTCAGCAGAGAGTAAATCACTCAGACTCGGCTGAAGGGTGGGGTCCTTCTCTGAGGAGTTAATGACAGGTCCAGTGCAAGTGAGGTCTTGAAGGTCTGAGATTGTTTTCTTCACCAGATGTTTTGGAGATGCACACATTGGACAGAGATGGCCTTTAGGGTATGCTTTGTCCTTTTTACATTTCAGAACTCCTGAAAAACAAAATAAATCACCTATGTATCAATATGTAATGTTATTTATTACTGTGTTGAGAATTATTATGACAGATGTTTAAAAAAAAAACAACCTGTGAAGCCAACGACACATTTTTCCATTTGTAGACAATACAGATTTTTCTTATTATTAAAACAGCAGATTAAATGCAGTTAAAAATGCAATGAAATATGGAATCAAATATTGCAACATGCAATGCCGTAATACCTGAATGGCTGGTTGTCCAGTCTAAGATATGATTCATTCTGCAATCACAGCTCCAGGGATTGCCATAAATTACGAGATTTTCCAACTGGGGCATGTTCTTTAGCAAGTTCTTTGGGAGAGTGGTCAGCAGATTGTCAGCCAGGTGCAGGTGCTTGATGGTGGACAGGGGAAACTGCTGTATCAGGGAGAATGTGCTGAAGGTGGCCGGGTGGAGCTGCTGGATGTGGTTACCCTCCAGGTTGACCAGTCGTAAAGAAGTCATTCCATGGAAAGCATCAGGGTGGACAAACTCAATACGGTTGTGGTCCAAGTGCAGCCTCACCAGGCTTGTCAAGCCAAACAAGGTGTGCCCAGTGATCACTCTCACTTTGTTGTAACTCATTTTCAGCACCTGTGAGCAAACAGTTATTTTACTGGTTTGCTGGTACCCAGTTGATATTGTGATATATTGTGATAATCTTTTCAATGTAACAATTAAGAAAATATTGTATTTTAGTATGTCCTGACTCCTGTGAACAAGTACATACATTTTAGCTTGACAGGATGCAAGCAGTGATATGACTTTACAGGCAGGTATAGATGGTGATCTACTGGGGGGAAATGTACCTGTAGAGACACCAAGTCTTGGAAGGCACCATGGGGGATTTCATGTATATCATTTCCATGCATCATTAGAAGATCCAGTTTTCTCAGTCCATCAAATGAGCTTTCTGTGATCTGATTTATTGTGTTAAATCTGGAAGTTGCAAGAATTTGTTATAAATGTTAATTCTATAAAATATAACTATTCTCATAGTACACATAATAAAGCATATGAAGTTTTTGAAGTATTTTAAATGTCTTGTGGCCTCATTTTAGTTTACCAGAAATAACATAGCTTATTATAGCTAACTAACAAAAACATTTTTTTAAGCAATCAAATTTCATTGTCAATCTTACTGAGTCAACGCATGTCATTGCAATACCAGAATAATTTCCAGGGGGCACTCACCCCAGATTCATGCGTTCCACTTGTCTGGGTATTCCAGCAGGCACACTGAGCAGGGAGCGAAAGGTACAGTGCACCTCTGTGGGGAGGTAACAGGCACATGGATGTGGACAACAGTGTCCTACTTCCAGCAGAGATCCCAGTAGCATCAGTGCCAGGGTACACGTGCCAGGGAGGCCCATCTTCACCCAAGTTCTAACTGAGATCCTGTCAATATCACACAGACACATAGCCACTGTAATGCCTTGTGACTGATGATTTAGTGCCTGGCCTATGGTTGACTTACATGCCAAACTTGTGGGCGTTTCATTAGCCCTCAAATTCATTTCATTTTAATTTTCATGTTGCCAGGCTATGCAGAATGGAGTAGGCATTGATCACACCTAGTAATGACACTTACAGCTTCCCAGTGCACATCCCATTATAAAGATGAGTAACAAAGGCAAATAATATAGTCTAACATAGGTACAAAACCACGTGACTGTTATAAAGGTCATTTATAGTTACTTCAACTTCCACTTTGCAGACTTTATATGCAGGCTTGCCATTATGTCACTTCTGGCTCATTACTAGAAACAATGCCAACGAATATGAGAGCTCAGTAGGCTACAGACTAAGGTAAATTTCCCGAGTGAGCTATTTATTGATTGAAGCAAAAACATTAAAAAAGAACATATTATGACAATATGCGGATGTGAAAATGTGTTTGCAGTAAAAAAGAGAACGCATCAAACGTACCATACAATTAAAGAATCCCTGGTGGGTTAGTAGAAGTTTTGCATCTGTTGCTGGCACTTCACAACAAGTGTGAGTCCATCCAAATCCAGTTTTTAGAGTCTTCTCATCCTCTGTCTTCCACAGACGTATGGTATTTATAAAAAAAATAGAGATAATTCTGGAGCTCCGCTGATTTAGCCTAGGCTACTATTTAAGATTGATCTTTTATGGGCTATATCCTGCATACATCCGACGAGTTCTTTAGATTAAGCTATAGAACAATTTTGTGTCCTCTTGAAATTGTAATCCTGGTGATCGTCAGAAAGGGAAATTGATCCTTATTTTCAAACTTGTGAGATGATCAATTTCTACGATGTTTCAGAAGTGCAGGAGAAGCAAAATAGCGCTTGTAAATCAGAGGTGTGAAACTTATGAGAGAGGATGTTATTTCCAGCCGCTACTTCTGGGGTGCAAGTCTTTTGTCCCACCGAGAGGTGGACTCTCAAGATGATCATGACGTTCAGCCTGGAGAAAGCGATCATAGAGGAGGGGCCTGCCACAAATACACCAATATATCTGAGTCAACTTCCAAAGTAACCACAATGCTAATTTGTAACAACGAATGCATTACTGCAAACAGTTCAATAATATGTGGTAATATGAAGGGAAACGCTCAGGCAAACTCATAATTACAAAAGGGAAAGCTGCTTGAACCCTAGAGCAAACCTGCATAAGTAAGTCATGATGCTATTTATAAAAAATGCCCACTCCCTTGACCTTTGGTTATTTGAAACCATTCTTTACTATTAATACATGCATCCAGGAATAAACCATTTGTCAAGGAAGAGGAAGTAGTGTAGGCTAACCGTATAGGGACGTCAAAATCAATGGGATTTAATGTGCATACCCTCTAGCCTAATGGGTTATTAGATAGTTGCTACAATGCTATTGTGATAGCTATTTTTAGCAGGTCAATGCAGCTGTATGAAAAACTGGTCATGATTGAGTGATAGTGTGAACTCATCTGTGAACTATTGAACGTTTGTACATAAACACTCATAACAAATGGAAAACCTGAGACATTGTAAAGCAAGATACTTTGTTTTGCACAAGGCCTCTTGCACTTGAAATGCATCTCTATGCAGTTATTAAAAAATGACCATGGTTGGTCTGAGTAATTTGTTGCATTTCTACATTCTACATCTGCATTGCCTATTTGTTGAGCAAGACACTACACTTGACCATAGAAAATTGCTGCAAGAGTTCCAACTTTCCCCTAGAATTTATAGCTGGCGGAGAATGCATAATCAAATTGGTCTTGGTTGTATACAAACTGAACAGTAGCCAGACTAGCCACATGCAGTTAAATGAGTCATGTGTGTTTACATCACTTCTGAAGGTTTTCAAACCAGTCTGCATGATCAAAAGCTGGGTCTGGTACAATAATCTCCAGTTGGTGAAAGAAGCTTTGTGGAGAAACTCTGACGGAGACTAATGGATATAATGATTGAGAATGAAACGCTTGTTGTAAAACCTTTGTACAAGTGCAGGCTAAGTAAATCACTCATCTCTAAGTATGGACCTACAGACTGTACTTATTACTCTGATAACTCAGAGTATGATGTGGTATTCCTACATCCATCATGTGTGGAGAACAGGGATTTAGAGGAATGGCAACAGGAAAATGGTAACATGTGGATGTGATCTGCAACCACATTAATAATAGTACTGTAAGTGTATGAGGACATGGCTATTGCAAATGTCTCACTCCTTCTGCTTGTGTGAAGCTATTGTCCATGTTAAGTGGGACTACAGATGTAAATTATCCCAAGGCTAACTCTGGTGCAATGCATCAAATGGTTACATTTATGTTTTAATTGCACACTGTCCCTTACAAATAAATTGAAATTGAAGCACCATACTGGGAATTGAGGTGGATGTTCTTTTAACCTTCAAATTAAATTAGAGCAGTTGGTGAGTCAACATGGTCAACATGCACACGGGTTTGGGTCGGAATGTTGTTGTTTGAGGGGGTCAGAGGGGAAAGGTGGGAAGTGATAGTGTTGAGTGTGACTCTTAGGGTCAGGTGCCCATTGGTCATGCCTCAGTCTTTAAAAAGCATTACTGACACTGATGAATTCTAAATCAGTTAAAACAAGCAAACACTTTCATAGCTAGTAATTTTTCTAGGTAGGTAGTTTCATAGCTAGTAATTTTTCTAGCTAGGTAGTATTTTCTAACAATATCATATAATATGATTTATGTTCTTTAGTTTCTTATGAAGGTTTATAGCAGTTAGTGAACACATTAGTTTTAGTCATAAATATGTACCGTATAGTTCCTTATCAAAGTGTTTTTATATTTTCCCATTTACTTTTACAGAGGCTGTAGGGGTAGTTTCATAGCCAGGAGTTGAACTTTCCAAAGACTAAGGACAGTGTTTCATAACTGGATATTTCTGTAGAAAAGGAAACTGTTTACATTCAACGGCCAATTTTTCATTACAATGAAGAACAACACAATTCGAGAAACGACACAGCCTATTGTCTCTCTATATTCTCTGCAGATACCAAGTTCACCTTGTGGAAATGTGTTCGTTAACCAGTGCCTAGATATCTGTCATCTGGGGAGCTGCTGTGCAGAAGGCCCTCTGCTCTCCCTCTGTACAGGTCATTCTCCCACCGGAGGAACGGGCACTTTGTTGTTATTCTGAGCACCTCTCGCTCATGGACACACCCAGACCAGCAAATGGATTTGCTGAGTATTTACAGAAGCATGTTTTAATAAAAACATAATCCAGTAGAATCCATTCTTACAAACATAAGCACTCCCAGTGGAGGGGCAGCACCACACATGGAAGACAAAACATTGGGAATTGGCTTACAGAGACAAGCTTAGTTAAATATATCAGGGTTGCATGGACAGTATACGGTTGGAAACAGTATTTCTTTGGTTGGACCATATTATCTCTGCACAACATGTTATGCTCTAACATCATATCTTTGTAAACAAATATACTGTATATTTTGTATTTATCATATCCAACCTGTTTTGAATGTCCAAAAACATCCAGTTATTTTAAACAGTGGCTACAGGACCATATGCTGCCATTACAATTTTCCCAGTGCCTTGCATTACAACACATGATTGAAAGTGATTACTAAACACATTGCAGGTTTCCCTCTGCTGCAGATGAGCTAATCAAACAAATATTATTTTTGCAGACATCTGGTAAAATACAGATTTGGTTGCTTTAGCAGCATTATTTTTCATTAATTATTTTTCCCAGCAGCTGCAAATGAGCATTGTTTTGCCAGGTTTTGATTAAGTAATTTGTTTCCATACTTTTCCAGTTACCGGTGATATATTGCTAGAATCTAGATATACCTTACATTACTCACCTGTGGTTGATGCCAGACATATTGTATTTTACACCAATAACATGGGTGATATGAGGCAGTCCAGTGGTTTGATAGAGGGATAGGCTTCTGAGAATTTTTATTTCAAATTTCAACCCAGAAATCCTTCATTCTTAATTTACAGCTTGTTATTTCACTGTTCCATCACAAATGTAACACATGTGGTTTGTCCCTACATGGGTAGCCTATTTCAAGTCTGGACCTCGGGAGTGGACATCGAGGACTGCACTGTAAGAACATTGTGGCTATGTCTAAGGAATATTTATGGTTCCTTTGAAAGTCTATCAAAGGAAAGGCAGGCAGAATGCTGCGGTCTGAACCTAACTCTACTTCCAGGGTGCCGTTCTCAGTAGAGGCTCTGACCTCTGTCTTCAACACTGCCGGTTGATGAGCCAGGGGAGGAGCAGGTTGCATGTTACCCACTGTGGAGGGAGATGGACCCAGCTATTAAATTACCTCCACAACATCAGCATCTAGGCACAAGATCCCAAAGTCCAGGTTCAGTCTGCATACTACTATAATGTGATTTGTTCTAAAAGTTAATACTATAGGTATTGAGGCATTCTAGGCTAATACATGGTAACACAGATGGCATAAATTTAGAGTTTGAAACTGGTAAAAACTCAACCATTTGAATTCCTTTATTGCCATATTGTTAAACCTTCTGTTTAATGGTTTTATACAAATGATTTAATAACACTGTGCTTGTTCGTTTTCATATAACATAATGACTGTAATTTGTTTGCCTGAAACCACATGTCAAAGATTCCACTCTTTTCCAGATGTCCAAATGATAACAGATGGTCAGAATAAGTGCTGGAAGACTATAAGACTTACAGAAATTCATTCTGCAATTTAGTCAACTTAAGACAGAGGATCATGTATCTGAAGCTCTTTGAATGTGTATTGGTCATGGTTCAATTGTAAGTGTTTTAGCATCAGCAAGTTTACAGTGACATCTGTAGCATGCACTGGTCCCACTGTGCTTCCAAACTCATTGATTTGCTCAAAGAAATCATTCATTTGACTATATTTACTGCATTATTTTAGCAATTTCAGTAGAATAGCAAGACAAATGTCATTTTGCAACAGGGCTGTCAGAAACAGCTCATGACTAAAGAGCTGGTTTAGTGAAAGAAATGGTGGTGCTGAAGTGGTGCCATGCTGTGCTATCTCCACCACACCTCTTCTTAAAGGGGCACTATTTCCTTTAGTGGGGCCAGGAAGTGGAAAACAGAAGCTCTGATGTCTGATCTTGATGTCTGTCTCTTTGTGGACTGAGGAAAAGGCTCCACATGTAAAACACACCATAAATATACTAACCAGTGTGGGTGCAAATCACCACATGCTAGGTGGCAGGGTACATGGCTGTAAAATGGCAAAACTAGAGTGAAGAACATAGTAAAAAAGCATGACTTTTTGAATACTTACATGGGATCAAAACCACCAGTTATTTGTCTGTGGTTAAATAGGAGTACACTTTTATTTCCACCAAAAACACAAATAACATGACCTCACTGTTTGTGCAGCAATTCATACATTTTGCCATGTCATTTTCTGTTATTGTAGTGTATGGCAGGTAGATGTGAAAATTATAAACAACTCTTGATTTGTGACACTTCAAAGAGGAGATGAATATCCCAGCCAACAGTGCCAAAAGAATGTTTAGTTACTGAATGGAGTTGGTCATTTTGGTTACCAAAGAGGGTACAAACTTCTGTCCTGTTTCAAGAGCGAGAAGAACAGATACATTTCTTCAGATTGTGGAATTTGGCATGTGTTATCAATTCAGGAAGATTTTTGCAATCACTCTGCAACCACAAGTCTTAGGGTGTAGTGCGAGACAAAAGGATGAGGTCTTGTGTAAGTGCATCAGCATTCTTCCTCTGCTCCAGGGCATGCCAGAATCACATCACTACACAAAATATATCTTATGTTAGCTCCAACGGACTTTTTATGCTTTACAGACTAGCCAGTTGGCAATCATGCAGATGAGTTTAGTGCTCAAACAAATTAAGCTTTGTGCACAGATTACTTGAAATTAAACCCCTTTAGTGTTATTTTACCTCACTGGAAGGATCTTCCAATAAGCCTATGAGCCCTTTTGTGAAGCCTCATACCCTTGACCATAGTGATTCTAGTGTGAATTAAAACACATCTTACTCGTTGCTTACTCATAATTGTAATGCTTTGTCAGCTGAAATAAGATGTGCTGGTTAGGCTATTCATGTCTCGTTTGTACAGTTTTTTAAGTGAATTAATGCAGTTGCTTACTTTGTTACAGCTCTGTCATAAGATAGCCAGAGAGGAGGAATGAAATAAGACATGCTATCTTGAGTCTTAATAACTTAGAAGGTTAAAGATTTCTGTACTATCCTATAGGATCTTTAATGCAATACCACTGACATACACACATGAAACAGAAGATGCCTGACAACATTATATACTTCATGAAAACAGAAACAAAGATCTTCTTTTAATACTTTAATTCTTTTAAAATTGTTTTTATATCATCCAAGTGGAATGTTTCAAACCTGTGGACCACATCTGTGACTGCTTCATGAGCTGCTGGGAAACAAACACTGTTATTTCTGCTAAGCAGATGTGCAAGTCAGGCTCTCAATGAGAGCTCATATGGTACTGAGCAGTAAAGCTATACCTAACTGTACGAAGCACTTAAAGAATGGGAAAGGCCTTCTTCTGTCCAGCTCTCCCTTGACGGCTCTGGAACGAGGCGTCTGACTGCATTTGACATGATCCAGTCAGAGCGTTGAATAGACACTATTATGGGTGTGATGCCGTTTTATGGCCCTAAGGAAATGAAGTCTTCTATTCCACGCAGGCCAAGAGTCTGAGATGTACAGTATGGTTGGGCGCTAGTGTGGCACACAGCTGACAGTGTGTTTTCATTAGCAGCGTTCATGAGTGTTGTGAATGTGAAGCAAGTCAAACATCCCGTTGCTGTCAACCTCATCCCGAGCATGCTGCCAACAATTGTTGGATGGCCTAGTTTTGTCAAGAGCCACTCCTATTGAGGCAGTGCAGCAGTTCAGCTGAAGTTGATGGCGAGGACTGGAAAATAATTAATGTCTGTAATTAAGACGTATGTCAGCACGCACCAAGCTTGTGTCAGCACTCCTGTGGATCTGACTACTTGCGTCGAATGTGTGATAGTTGTGCTTTGATCTACTGTGTTGATACAGTGCTTAAAGTTGTTTGTGTTTCAAGTGGTTCTTTGATATATCTCCTGTTAAGAATTGTGCTTGAGAGCCCAACTTATCATAGAAGTCGTTTTACTCCTCTTGAGTGGGCTTGTCTGCAGGCTTTACTGATAGTATGATGAAGGCAGTTTAAATAGTATAAAGCTTTCACTGTTATAGCACAATGCATGCAGTATGTGTGTTAGGACTTGCTGTTTTTTTTAAACCCAGTGCCTTTGTTCTGGTTGGTGGTCATGCATTCATATATTTTTAACACTTCTATGATGATATGAATGTTAGAGAGTTCTCTGTACATTTTCAGATAGAATAATGTTCTTTTAGGTTATTGAAAGCACTTGTTCACTGATGGCATCCACATCCTCTCATATTCTATTAAAAGTCATACCCATAACTCGGTTCCCAAACCACACAATGAATCAGAAAAGCAAAATAAAGCCATCACTGGAGGGAGAGAAAATAAGACAAAATTGAACAGAAAACCACCAACGCATTGGTAAATATTTATGCTCCATTTCTCTGGCAGAATACTGTATCCCCACAGAGGTTACCACATGGTGGGGCTCCATTCGGTCCTCCCAGGTCCATGCTGTAGGCCTTGGGACATAATCCTATCAGGCCCAAATACTTGGATGGCCTCTCTGGCACAATCAAACACAGACGGCCCACTTGTCCCTCCATGACACACATGGATAAGCATGCAACGATGCACAACTCATACATTACACTAATTATTAATACTCAAGAGCTTGACTGGGAGTTGAGAAAAATGACTGATGTAGTGACTCACTGTCCAAATGGGAGAGTCAGAATGCTGGGATATTACGTGGAATCCTTCTCTCTCCAAAGCACTGTATGCACGTCCAGAATGTGTCCCAACTCATTTGATTTGAAATCTGTGGGATCGTTTACGAGATTGAGGGCAAGGACGATTTCTCAGTTTCACACCTCACAGACGCTGAGTGGCAGCTCATGATGGACGTGTTTTGAGGCGCTTTGCCCTGCTGTTGGCAGCAGAGTTTGTGTAAAATGAACTCATGGCATCTGTCTAGGCAGGAATTGAACCTAGTAAACTTAATGAAGACCAAATGAAGACCACCTGGGCCAAAGTGGTCAATACATGCCTCTCATTCCAACTCTGAGACTTGAGAGGTACAGACCGGAACTCCATTAATTACAGCTGACACCAAGAAAGCAAACAGCTTCAGGTCAGGACGGTTCTGGAGAAATCCTATGGAAGATAGGCAGCTGTAATGGAGTCTTTGCAGTAAAAGGGTGTTAAGCTGGATCATTCCTCTCAGTGCTTGAACACTTGAAAAAACGTCTGTGCAGTAAAACGGCATGACTTTAGTAGTTCTGGTAATTGTGGTAATTATCATATTTGTAGAGTTTGGTGCCTGTCTGTATTTTGAAGGATTCGGGTTTCTTTGACTGTGGAGAATTGGAGTGTAAACTCAGTTGGAAACATGTCAAATATTCACCCTTTATTTTGTCATGTGTTAGGTGGTCAAGTGGTCTGCCCTCTGTAAGGTCTACACTAAAGGAAATATCAGTGGACAAACGGGTTCCTTAGAAAGTATGCTAGTTGAAGCTGAGATATTATTCAGCCTCTAAGCATCAAAGTAGACTATTCCATTACTCATTTGAAACTTATGATATGTACAAAAAGACTTTGTCTAAGTTATATAAAAGTAGTGTGTTACGTAATGGCAATGTGGCAATTCAAAATGGGGTTTAATTTAGGCATAAACTGACCTGATTAACTGTGTCTTTTCTTGAAGAACCTATGGAGGGTGTGGTGGAAGAAAATGGTTTTGGCCAAAGTCAGTGCTTATGTATACTGAAGGAGGTGACTGTTGAAAGTCATCATAAAAAAGAAAACCATTCAGCTTAGAAACAGCTTAGAAATTTAAGCAATGTCTGGCTCTGATTAAACTGCTGTAGCTCACTGGGAAGTTAATGACGAGTAGAAGAGGCTTGGGGTATGGCATTTGCCAAGTCCAAATGTTTGTCCAGTACGGTGGGGATGAGACTCTGTTAATGCTATAAGGCCTGTCAACACTAAAGTCTGTAAGAATATTCACACTAATAATAGGATGACATAAAGAACAATGTGCATGGTGGATGAAATGACTTCCTGCCATTCTATTTTATCTATAAATTCATGAACACATGGGGTGATATGTGTGTATGTTTTCTTTAAAACAATGTCTTTGGGGGGCAGCCGTGGCCCACTGGTTAGCGCTTTGGACTTGTACCAGTAGGCACGGCTGAAGTGCCCTTGAGCAAGGCACCTAACCTCCCCGAGCGCCGCCGTAGTTGCAGGCAGCTCACTGCGCCGGGACTAGTGTGTGCATATATTATATGATTATCATGGTTCCATGTGATCATGTAAACTAATGCATTCAGAGTAGCCTAGGAAAGGGAGGAAGGGAAGTGATGATGCCATTATGCTGGGATAGAAGATGGGGGTGAGATGTCCCCCTCTAAGTATTTTATGATTCCAGCAGAGTGCTGTGCAACATGAATATTTGATGATATCTGTATCATTAATTTAACTATTGCTGACTTTTTACTCCCCCCCCCCCCCCCCCACACACAGAGTATGTCATCAAGTTAAATGTTTCAGAAAGTATTTTTAGATGGTGAAGTTTGATATTAGAAATATTCTAGACTGCATGAGTATCTAGTAGCAATTTCATGGAGGCGGGCTACACATGGAAATTATATTTTGGGCCTACAGCCAGTAACTACTGGCCTTTTTAAATAATCATAGAGAGTTGAAATCTGCGCGATAGTTTCATTTCCATCCTGATTAGCTTTCCTCTACGGATTGTCTCGGGAGAACTGCCATGGCAAGATGGATCTGAAGTCCCAGCCTTGGACCAAGCCTCACAGCCATCACATCAGATACATAATGCATTCCTTTCTCTGAGTTTGGTCTGCTTCAGGGGCCATAGTATCACTATCCTAGCCCTGGCGGACACAGCGTCCACTCTCTCCAAGCTCCCCATCGAACTGCAGCAGATCAGCAGGATAGTGCAGTATAGGTGCTATTATTTTATTTTCTCTAAATTATGTGATTTTGGGATGGGCAGAATCTAACAAATAGTGTGCAAACATATCAAGAAGAAAATACTTAATAACCTACTCAGTGAGAAATAGATGTTATCACATATCATAGGCCATGTTGCATGACAAACGGTCCCATATCAGTGTTTCTGTTCCATAGCGACCATGCTAGGCTGAGTCACCTGGCATTACACCAGCAGTCTAATCCATTCTCCAAAATCAGACCCAGACTATTACTGCGGAGTGTCAGGCAGGTGCCTTCTTGGGGGTTTGTGTGGGATACTTCTGACAGGAAATAGACCTGAATCACTGAAGAATGAGACAATGTCTGCTTGCTCAATCAGATTGTTCTCACTTCAATGACATGAATATTTCCAGGCCCTGCCCTCCTCACAAAGCGGAGGCTGAGGTGGATCCAGTCCAAGACTTTGGAAGATATTGTATTCTTGACTTGGAGGAACCGTTCCCATGCAGTGGTTTACAATGTTTAAGAGGGAAGACATCTGCCATAAATAAAAGGACCTGTACCTGATAATAGCATGGTTGATTCTAAAAACAGATTTTTTATACATATGCAAGACCACAATGTAAAAGCCTTTTACACTGTAATCCTCTTGTGCATTAGATCCCATGCAGTCACAGGCTCACAGTATGGGTTTAGCATAATGAATTTGGTTTGTCTATGTCAATCCGTACATCATTATTAGTTTGGAGCAAACAGGCTGTTTGGTTAGTGTCCATTGGTCCATTGTTATTGCTATCACCAAAGCCAATTTTTTTTTAATCCAACAAGGAAGACTATGGGGCCAAGAAGCAGAGATGGGGCACTGAAGCAAAGTCTTGAGCAATTTACTGTAATCACAAACAGGTGTCCTCTGAGGGTTTTAATGTGCTCATTTGAGTTGATGGAAGCATGCCTGCTTTGTTGACATATGTATCCATTTAATTGTGGCAACTTTTAAATGTGGAAAACAGACAAACATGTTAAATGAAAAAGACAAAGCAAAGGAAACACGACACAGACGATCAAAGAAAATAAACACCCATCACAAAATATCTATCAAAATAATATTAAATCATTATGTGACAGGATCACCATATTTAACAGGGCCCATGTGTCCAGTGTTACAGATCAACATGTCACATTAGAGCAATATTATGGCCAACTAGTTCTATCCTTCATCCATGAGCATGCAGTCATCCGTGTTTAGCAGTACGGGCATGGCAGTGCTTCCACACATCTGTCAAGGTATAATGCAACATATATTTTTTAATATTTACATTACATTTTTTAAAAGTCAAAGACTTTACAAATGTCAGACATGCTGCCAAAGGTTTCTAAATCAGAATAAGCAGTCCTTGACATAATCTAACCACACACATTGCTGTAATTCTTTCATCATCTGAAATCATTTTTGTCTCTCTACAGGTATAGCTATCTGTTAGTGTTTACTTTACAAATCAGCCCTTAACTTCAAATAAACATTGTAGAGTTGAAATTCTGACATTAATTGATGCAACTTTGTTTAAGTTACAGTACTATCAGTTCAAAGGTTTGGGAAAGAGAGATCTAACTAAACATATAGTATCAATTGTGTTCTGAAACTTTCCACTGGCCTATCCAACATACTTCCATACATTTGTCCGTACTAAATGATGACATCAATATCATCCCTTCTGTTAAAATACAAAGCAGTCAATCCAAGGTGACACTGACTTCTACCTGTCACCTACCTTGTATCACATAAACACAAAAAGGTAAGCACATTCTTTACAACATTAAAGTACCATAATCTACCAATAACATTTCACTTTTTCAAAAATTTGGTATGAATATAATAATTTAATGAAAGTAATAAATGTGCAAAACATGCATGGTATCTCACCCTATAACATTTTTAATCTAAATAGTATACCAACATATTCAGCCAGAATACATGTACGATAGCTGGAATCATGAATGTACTGTACTACTGTGCTGTTCTCCAGTACACTATGAGCTGTATAGTTGCACATGATGCCATATTTAAGGCACTGAAAAAGACTAAACAGAATAGCAAAATAGACTTTTTGAGAAGGTTCAAACTGCTGTGAGATATTTGATGCTGACAGGCATGGTATGGTATGCAAACACAGTCATCCCAGGACATGAAAACTCATGTTGAAGGCAATGGCTGTTTCTAAATATGCATGACTGGCCATACAGCCATGATGACTTATTTTATGTAGCTGTTCAACTTATTGTTTAATGTATATGTCACTCCATCTTTCACAGCATATGCTGGTCTTATAGAATACGACTATTACAGCTATACATACATTTACATATGTTTTGTATGTTCAAGGTCAACAGCTGTTAAAGAAGTGTTTGACTCAGCTATAGGGAAAAGTGCATTTTGTAATGTCAAGTTTAAAATATGCCAAGTGCTGAAATAAGCTTTTTACCAACTGTTTGTCAGAATCTGGACAGGAACGGTGCTGTGTGCTGCTTACATAACCTGCTGGCTATAAATAATTGTGGAGGAAAGGGAGGGGATAAAAGCACATGAAAACAGACTTGCGATGCAGGTTAGTTAATGCACTTTGCTGCGCGGAGGTAAATTAGGCCCAAGCTACAGTAAACACCCAAACAGACACACTGTGCACAGCAGTGTGGGTATACATGTGCACTCACAATGAAATGTGGGTCAGAGAACAGACCACCAAGCACAAATTACTCACACAGTGAAACTATTTCAAACAGAGGAGGTCTGACTAACAATAAACATGTGAGCAATTTCAACACCTTTTGCCATTTTCAACCCAGAGCTCATTTTCGTGTTCAAGAGAATAATTGGATTATTACAATAGTTATTGGCCAAACGATTTCATTTAGCCAAGGCATCATATATTCAGAGAGAAATAGGAACATGAAACCAGAGGTTCACAGCATTCCAGTTAACATGCTTCAAAAACACTACATGTATTTCCACAATCTGCTACTCATTACAATAACATATGCATGGCTGGGCCATTAACAGATATTAAATTCCACCCACCCACACACACACACACACACACACACACACACACACAGTAATGTCCCATGTATTAGCTGCTCTGTACAAACCGCATGACTGTATGCAAATACTAATTTTTTAAAAAGTGTATTGACTTCACTTGTGTATTAACCACAGCGCCCAATAGCCCAATAAATCAGAATCAGATCAGTGCTTTAATCAGAGAGAAGAATGAAGTAAAGGCATGCATTCCCATGTATAGCCCTCCCCTGTGTATTAACCTCATAGCCCAAGAAATTTTGCAAAATCAATGTATATAGTTCAGTTTATAGGCGGGGAATTATGGTGCTCACAAACTTCTGAATAAAACACACAGAGGTCCTTGTGTTGAGTTCTAATTTCATGAGTCTCACATTCACACACTATTAATATATAATGTATCCACGTATCCACATACAGGTGGAAATAATGGCAGACAGCCATACTGCTATACCATCATCCTGACTATATTCAAATCTCCAACATGGAAGGTAACATAGATCACTTCTTTTACACTAAAATATGCACCATTATCTAACAACACATACCTGTCATTCAACAGAAGATAGAATAGGAACATTTGTTCACCAACATGGTAAAAAAGAACATGTGTTGACATGCAATATTCTGGGTTACAGGATGTATAATAACTCTGTTGACTGAGAACAGGGTGAAAATGGTACAACTTCCATAGTCCATCTGTCTCCTCAGTGCAGTAAGCAGGCTCTATTGCTACTGAGAGGAGCGAGGATGACGATCACCGCTTGGAAAGGATGAGTTTGTACCTTTTCAACATCTGGCTACAATGAGTCTCAAGCAGCCTCTCAATGTGGCTAGAGCAATCAAACAGCAATTGATCTCCAACGTCTCTTGATTGCATTTACGCTTGGCTTTCTCTCTGTATGTGGCTCGAGGCTTTGAAAGAGCTCCATGAAGTGCTTCTGTCATTCGACAAAAGACTTGAATGAGTTCCACCTCTGATGGGAGGTCACTTTAATTAAAACACATCTGGATTCAGATGAGCAGTAGCTGCTCTTTCTCAAGACTTTGACAACAATCCATAAACTCTATATTTTCCACTTACTGTCCTTGCAAATGTTTATTCATCTACAGACAGACATAAAACAGAGACATTATACAAGTCCATCTGCAGCGAGAATGAGTGTTGAAATGCAGATCTACTGCAGTGAAAAGAGCTAGTCGACCTATCCATACCATTTATTCCTGCATACAAATCACAGTAAAAACAATTCTGTAGAATAATTATAGCTTTTGTAAGGTAGTTTTCATATATTTATCAATGCCTTTGGCTACTTTTGCTTGTTTTGTCAAAGCGAGCAAACAATAAACAGGTGTCCTTCAAATAACCATAACATTAGGAAGAAGACACACAGTGCAACCTATTTCTCTGGAGAAGCTGTTGGTAGAATCAGTCCCAACACCAACGCTGAATACTGATAGCATTACTGCACAGTCTGTGTTGTCCTTATGCCAGTAAACAAGCCTCCTGAGGTGACAGTGTTCAGGCCAGGTGAACTTCCACATGTCTGTGCCCTAATAGAAGAGGTCCCCACATGCCTGGGATGTCTGAGAGAGCCCAGTAAAGAATAAAGGGGCTCATCTCCACCAAGCTTTTGTGGAGCTCATTACTTTTAATAGGTCTAGAATAGTCCACTTAAACCTACTGTATGTAACCAGAGGCCAAAAGACCAGACCCCTGGCCCTTAAACAGACTGCAGGCAAGCGAGGGATGACCTGAATAATGTAGGTACGCTAGAGAACACAAAGCACCAAAATAAAAATAATCTTCAAGAAGCCAAATACAAATTTACTGTGACTGTGAAAGCTCTCTGACTGAAAGGATTTGTTGAACCCACAGAGACCTTTTTTTAGTCATGCCACTGCATGGAATGCATTCAAACAATGCAAGAAACCAGGAGCACTCGTGAAGCATCTATAAATGTCTCTCCAGTCCTACAGTTTCTCAACAGTGCCACCATAAAGCGTATAAATTCCACCTCATAAACAGTCAATTCTCTGTAGATGACATGTTTAGGTGTTTGATCTCCATTGTCCTTTGTGGAAGGCAAATATCACCTCTTTGTCTTTGGTCAAACACCATGTGAATACAGTGCAATAGACAAGAGGAAGGGTCTCTCCTCTTAGTGATTCTCTGGGAAAGAGAAACTATGGTGCAACTCCTTGCCACATCTGCTTTGAGTCCTACTTAAAAGAGCAACCGACAATGATCTGCACATGCATGCAGCATCAAGCCATGTTACAGTACATGCCCCCAACTGAACCGACTACTCTGCAGGTCATTGAGCAATACAATCCTATCCATTTCCTCTACAGCTAGAGTACCATACAGGAGTAATATTGTGTGAGAGAGTGAAATGGTCATTCAGAAGTTCTTGAACGTCTCCAGGTCCTTTGGGGACACAGGAGGCTCCTTCCTCCGCTTCTCCTCAGGGTAAGAGTCAAAGTTGGATGTGTCTCCTTCATGGGTGACTTTGGGGACTATGGGTGGCTGGATAAAAGGATTAAAGCGGGATAAACAGGCGAGCCAGTCAGATCGACTTCACAGTCTAACTGAATAGTTAAGGCTTTGCATTGTCTCCGTCATTTGTTGGCAGGATTAGAAATAAATATCAAAGAGCTTTAAATTAATTAGTCTAGATTACTATAAAGTTGATTGTACTGAAACTCCAGTCACAATGAAGGGATTTTCTTATCACCTTAAGTCTTCTTTGTGGTACAGCATCCCAGTCAACAGCCTTGAACCATCGATGTCTCTTAACATCCTCAGCTCCATTCTGTAAAGAAATAATGAGTCATAATTTACGTACATGACTTAATTTAAATGTATTCATGAGTAAAAATATTCATGACTAAGCACACATACATTTTTTTTAAACTATTATTAAATATAACTATTTAGCACTTCAATGTATGTTCCACTTGTAGCTGAAAGTCCTAAATCATGTCCATGACTAGTATATTATTAGAGCTCCTGTGGGTCATGCATGTAGGAGCATGGCACCCTCGTCCTCCTCTTTGTTTCCATTAAGCCTGGTTTTGTGGCTAAGACCCCACTTACTGTTGTGTTTCCGTGGGAAAGTTCAGAGGAGGAGGCATAACACAAATGATGATAAAATGATCCCCCACAGCTTGCCTTGGTTCCCAGTGCCTGTGTCTGGCAGTAAGGATTCTGGGAATCTTCAGCTGACAGACGCAGCGCCTCTCACACAAGCACTACTCCGTATCTCAAGCACAGTTACCAAGCACACCCATCTGGGAAGATCACACACCTTATTTTTAACCTCCTCACTGATAGCACACACTTCACAAAAGTGCAAGTGAGACATCTCTTGTAAAATGTTGCTTGGTTTTATGTTTTATTTGCTCAACAACAGAGAACTATATACTGTACATGCTATTTAACAAACATCAGCTATTAACAAATGTGGATGCCTGTGCCCTGTGGAATAAATGAGATCAAATACAAAGAGGGCCGTATTTGGGAAAATCTATTTGCAGAGCAAGGCGTCTTACCTTCTCACTAAAGGACACAATGTCTTCCATGACCCATGTACAGTAGTGACAATTGCACACCACCTGTGAACCAGTTCACTCTGATGTGTAAAGGGTGTAAGGTATGATGACATAAACCTACAGTTCTTTTAAAGACATAACAATTTATATGGATCTAGTGGGCAATCTGCCAACTCTGTACATTGCTTATGGAGAGCAGGGGTGTTAGGAGTGCTTCTCCACAGTAATCTGTGTCAACACAGCTGCTATCTCACTGACTGCACTGTATGCACACTTGGATCACCTCTCTGAGAAAGCACTGAATTGCCCTGTGCTAGCTTGGGGAGAACTTCCTACAGGCATGATAAACCAACACAGAGACAGACACAAACACAGTACGAACACCAGATGTTCCAGTGGATCTGCCCAGAAAATCTGCTCTTTCCCACTGGCTTCCCTGGCCAAGGCTGGCCTACATAAAGGGCAGGTTTTAATTCAATATAAGTAACTGTAAATTCATATTAAAAACTAGACGTGAATGTATTATGTAACAGTCAAATACATACTGTAGTCCAGAATGGCTAAATCAAAAATACTTGTGTTGTGTTACTTGTATGGAATTCAAATCATCCTTACTACAACATAAAACATAATGACCGGTTGGTGCAGCAGTCAACCTCTAAGTACTAGCATGTGAAATCTTGAGTGAGTTGTTTTACATGTAAAAGCCGTGTATTTCACTCTAACATGACTAACACAGTATAACAACCAGCTGTAATGTCAAGAGGCATAGAGGTCTGGAACTGAAAGCAACAATGGTGCTTTGTTCAGGAACTTTTTCTTGACAAATATTTCCTGGGAGTGAGAGAACTTAAGAACTGAAATATGAGACTACTGATCTAAATGCCTAGTGATTCTGCTACTGTTTCATAGATATTTAGACACCAGGCTTCGTCAGACATCTAAAATAAAGTAAGCTGCATTATTTCCTTTGATACTAATCTTATAAAATGGGAACCTAGAATACCCTGGTGTAATTGGCCTCAGGCAGGCTTTGACAACTGAAGATATGGAAATGTCAATACCTTTTACAGTTTCAGACATACACAGGTGTTAAGGTGTTCCTTGTGCTACAGGTAGGGTATTTCCCACAATGGCCAATCAGCAACCACACCTATTTCACATTACACAGCATGAAATGAGATTCCACGCCAATGCACAATTGGCTAGTGGCAGATGCAAACATGCCACATGTTGCCACATGTTGGATCTGTACATGTATAGGCACTCCTCATGGTACAACATGCACTGCCACAGAGGCCAACCAAGCCTACCTAAAATTACACAACAGGACGCGAAAGACAACAACAGTACTCAACTGGTTAGTGGCAGTCAGTCGCGACACAACATGTGCTACTTGTAGCCTGAATGCCTAACCAAAGAACCAAAACAGAAAAAAGCACAACATCACCAACAGAGTAACCGTCGTGAGCATTTCACTTGGGTTATCAAGAAGACATCAACAGATTTCATCAATAGATTTCTTGAGTAAAACTTCAGTAATTATTAATTTTCAGAGGACACTGATATTGTGCGACAAATGGATCTGAAAGCAATCTTTACAATCTTTTTCTTGTCTGCCTGAAATTATTTGTCCAGAGGATAAAACTGTGCCTTGTAAAAACCCTGCTGTTTTAGTAGCACAATACTAGCTTTCCCAGATTTAAATTCAGTCATAGAAAAGGCGGCACAGGAAAAACAAGTCCAACCATGGCAAAGCCATTGTTTACGGTGGTTATAACAGACTGGATTTTTTCCTTTTCTTGTGTCTTACTATAGCTGAACTAAGAAATTAAAGAGTTTGAAACTCAGAGTATACCTTAGAGTGCACAAATAAATTTGGACCACTGACCCTGATGTGAGGCCACTAAACTCCCAAACTCTTGCGCTAAATTATCTCCATCAATGGAGAACTGATCTCTCTATTTCCCGCTGATGGGTGTTTTTCAGGTATGGTGTGGACCTTGTGGCTCTCCACAAGTGCCATACATACCACAATCCCCATACATCAATCGCACTGACCCATGATGGCTCAATTGTGCACCACAAAGAGTTAAATGTACTTGACCCCAGTGGTGCAAAGGCTCATTAATGGCCATCATAAAATACATCAGAGGCAGCTTCTGGTCAAGCAGTGACACACCTCACCCCATAAATCCCACAGACTCTGGGTTGGTCAGCTCCAGAACGCACAAACAGCCGAAAAACAACATGTCTCCACTGGCCGGTAGCTCTCATGCTGAGAGGGAAGTAGGGGGTGGAAACCACTTTGAAACATACAAAAAAATGGGTTGGCATTCCAGGTTAAGACAGAAGTTTGTTCACTTTACAGCCACAGTGCCCACTTACTCTTAGGTTCCCCAGTCGCTTTGCTTTGTCAACAATAAGTAACTTCTTGATGAGGTCTCTAAAAAAGACAACAGAAAAAATATCTGAGTGAAGAGGAGGAGGAGCATAGCTAAAAACAATGACCACTAACGTTAAAGGAAAATTCCGGTATTTAGCCCTTTTAAGTCCCCTTTCTGGTTTATTTCGGATGAACTAGAGTGGTGGACACCGAAATTTTGACGATTGGTCCTGTCTCGACTTTTCTGACTCGTTTTGAATCGCCTTTGACTAGTCAGAGTGGCTGCCTACAGGCATGCTCAAACATGTCCTAAAACAACCCTTAACGTTTGTTTTCAAAACTGTGCAACTCACAGAGTGGTTAGTGGTGTTCGTTGATTATTAAAATCAAATATATCGGTGCAATGTATGATTTCCAACCGTCTTATTTGCTATTGTGGAACTATTTCTTCAGACACCTCACAACCGTGTATAAACTTCCACTCAATATTTGAGCCTAAAGCAAAGACGGTGGTGCAGTAATATTAACGACAGAAACTGTATTTCGCTACGCTACTTGTTTTGGAACATCAACGAACACCACTAACCACTCAGTAGAAAAGGGACTCAAAGTGCTAAATAACGGAATTTTCCTTTAACCAATCAGAAAAGAGTCCTCAACAACACTATGTGACTAAAAAATATCAGTCTCCCTAAACATGAACATCATACACGTGGCGAAAGACAGGAAATGACATAAAATACATTATGTAGATTGAGAGGAAATATACCAAATCTGTGTAGAATTCTGTAAATCTCATAACCACATGACAAACACTCATACTGTGCTTGCAGTATGAATTGATACTAGGTTTGTTTCTTTTTCGTTTCCATTTTCCAGAGCACTGCAACAGCTGTCAGCTAACATTTGAAAATATTATCCCTACATTTGCTATTCAACAGTGAAGTGAGGAACACTTATCCTGAGGAACAGGATGTACTAACGTTTTGTTGATATATTCCTTTGATAATGCCAAACGCCCTAATTTCAACTACTCATGATGGACATTTCATCAAAGCTTCCCTGTTTTTGCTCCTTAACAGTTTTTTGCATGTGTAAGTCTTCGTTTCACATCATTAAAATTGATTTACAACTGACATGTCTTCGTTCAACATCATTAAAATTGATTCACAACTGACATAAAAGATTCAAGGAAATCAAACATCTACGGTATGGATTTTATTTAGACAGCTGAAAGGAACGTGGATATACTAATATTCTTATTGTTGATTATTGCTCTTCCTAAAGCTCTTCCTGCAGCTGTCTAAATCTCTATTGTGATCTAACGTAACAACCTTTCTGTCAAGGCAAAGGCATAAGCCGTAGAAGTTTGATGGCAATTGCTTTAATATCAGTTTAGTGCAAACCTTTCACAATACTTCATGCAATCATGCTTCATTCAAATTGAATATCTCTGGTGATTTACAGTAAACGCATGTAATAAATCACCCCTCCACACACATATGACATTCAATACACATTGCACAGGCTGCTATATGTTCTTGTTTCCTGAGAAATTAACTCTATTTCTTTGATCACTACAGTTTCTCTAATTCTAGCAGCAGATTGATTTCAGCATCTGTTTGTGTGGCTTGGAACTAAAACACACACCAGACTCAAAAGGAGGTCTATGTTGGGCTCTTTGAAGGTCACTCTCATTAAGATCATCAGGACCACAATAAACACAACATGAATGCATTAGCAGGATTAGATAAAAATAACAGCCATATCTCCAGAGATTAATTAAGGATGAGGACCACACTAACCGGATCTAACAGGTGAAACATAACCTTAGGAGACATTTCTTAGAAATCAAGGCACTTTTACCATCACACACTCTGCTCTTACTTCACATAGAAATCCAGATGGCGAGGACATTCCAGCTTGCCAGAGAGAACCTTTTGATAAATGCCAAAAGGGTTGTCATCAAAAAAGGGAGGATGCCTGAAACAGAAAGGGGGAGCATAAATTAAACATACATCACTTAGTGAATGGCCAAAAGTTACTGGTGGGATTAAATGATTCGTAAAATGAAAATTGTAAGAATGTGCTTAGGTAATAACCACATTAATCATATCCTGAAATGTGACAGCTGTATGGGCTGAATAGTCAGCATATACATAAACAATTAGGTTTATGTATATGCTGCTATTCAGGTAGATCATGTGTAACCATTTGTTATATTTTTTACGTATCTTCCGACAAGTAAGTTCAACTGGCTATAATGAATTGAACAGCGCTGTGTTGTTGTCTTTAGCATGAACTCAACTGATATAGAATTATTTAAGACAATAGTCGGTGTCTGGAAAAAAAATATTTTTCAAATAAGCATAGATGCCAACTGAGAACATTGTACAAGACAGTATTCAGTGCAGGCCTATTTATGATCATTAACAGGATTTTATGGTTTTATGGTGAATTATTTTATAGCTGATAGGACACCCTATGAAGATGTATACTATGTTACTGTCCCAAAATTAGCATAAAACAAATGTTTTTTTTCCCAATCTATGACGGAAATAACGAGGAGCGATTTGATTTAGAGGTTTAAGGGGGAGAAGAGCTGTTATGACTTTTTAATGAATTTTGGCTAAGGGTTGTTCATGCAATAGGCCTGATGGCTTTAGCAGGGTATAGGGCCTCTAAACACACTGTGAACACCAGAGCTCCCAGAGTTCCAGAGGTCTCTCTAAATCTAGTCTGCAGGTCAGTGGGCGACAGACTAACGGTACAAATGGCTTCTACGGGATAAAAAAGTCCTACTGTAGGTACGACAGAAAAGGCAGAGGAGGCTTCCTGGAGTGTGACAGGACGACCCTGTCAACCCAGTCTAGACATGATGGGGTCGTGTGCCAGCTCCGAATCCGTCCAGACGGTCATTATTCACGCAATGCCTAATGGATGGCCACGCAGACTTTCACAATGTTATGCAAGTCCTCTGTATTTATGTAACACCTGTGACTTGCCAACATTACTCTTTCATAGCGTGTCGTGCAAAGTCCCATTTCAGGGTTATATTCTACCCAAGGTTAGCATAGCTGTTTTCATTTCGACACATAACTGCACATAACTATGAAAATGTCAACATATAAACTATACATAACTACTAAAAATATAAAATACTCATAATCAGAATTATTATTGAGAGAATATTCTTATTCCACTGTCTGACTAAGTGTATTAGTTAATAAGTGTACTTCCAAACAGCACATGTATGTCACTTTAAATGAAAGCAGCTGTAAAATGGCAATTAAATGGGAGGTAAAAGATGCTGTGACAGCTACGTAAAGCTACCTAAAGATTTCCAGTATTGCAGTATTGCAGTCATAAATTATATTCAAATCCAGATTTCAAGCCACTATTACCTCCAAATCTGGATCTCAAATTACTGAGTGAAGCTAGTGCAGGGTGACTACATAGATATTCCAAACTATGTAGACAAATCATGAGGCATTTGGTGGGCTTTGTCAGTAGTGACCCAGATGTTCAGAGCATTACGTAATGTGTCAAGGGTCAAGACTAAAGCTGCAGCATCACATCACCTCAAGGAATAAGTGGTGGTTTTCAGCAAGCCTTGCTAAATATTTCAAGGTGGAAGAATGAGACCTTTGACAAAACAAGAATGCCATCATTACACTTTTCAAACCTTAGAATTTAGAGAACATTAGTCTTGGCTTCTGAGCAAACGGCTGAACCCCCTTGCACAACCCTCCCCCCCCCCCCCCCCCCAACCACATGGGCAAAGGACATTCACTTTAGGGGCAGACACTTCAAAGAAAGCCTGATTTACTGTGACTAGATGTGGTGGGCTGTTTTTTGGTCATATACATGTAAGGCGGCTGGCAGCCTTTACCTCCCGTTATCTAAAGCTAAAGAGGTCAGAATGGTGCCTGTGTTTGCAAAGTTCAAGGCAGTTAAGAATCACTAGTGTCATGCTCAAAACTCTTCCAGTCATGTCATCCTGGATTAAGTGCTTTACTCATCTCTGAACGGATATCCAACACAGATAAATAGAATAACAGCACAGAACTCCTCTGCCAGTTCCCATACTAATTTGGTGTGGCGCGGCCTCCCCTCAGACGGGGACATCTTATTTGCTCGCATGGCAAAGCAAAACCATGGAAAGCCAAACTTCCTTCCTTTTTGAGCCATTGCCAAGAAGGAGCCAACTGGAAGCCAATGATAACACGGTCTCCTGCCCTGCCGCCGCTGCACATAGGCCACGCTGCGGGGGAATGGGGTCAGAGGAGCACTCGGGGCCTGTGAAAGGTACACACAGATTAGGCAGGGTGAGTCAGGCTGCTGGGGACATCAGCCGAAGCCATCAGAGAGGCTCCCGGGGGCACCAGTGTGAAGAGGAGGTCAACTGCTCTACTCTGAGGAAGTAGATATTTAGCCAGACAGAAGGGGATATACAGTATGTATAGTGCTCTTAGCATCGTCAGTGGAAGCACAGAGCGTGTGCCAATAGACACAGCATGTGGACCTTTCATTTCTCTTAGCCTGCAGGTAAACCTAACCCTTACTAGAGCAGGCCACAGTAAGGGAAAAAGACAAGAAGTCTCTCATTGTAAATAAAGGCATTTTTGCCAGAGCAATATGCATTTGCAAATTGACAAAGAGCACCGTTAAAGGATATATGTTGAGAGAGGCTGTTATTAAACTCATTAACACTTTTGTTGTGACTGGAATCCAATCCAATTCACTTTAGTGGGTCAACTGTGCAGAGGCGTTAATACAAAGCCAGCACTGAGCTACGCATTCATGGAGAGAGAGAATGATAGATAGAGAGAGAGAGAGAGAGAGAAAGAAAAAGAGAGAGAGAGAGAGAGAGAGAGAGAGAGAGAGAGCACACTGTCAAAGTCTCAGTGCAGTGTCTTTCTGGGTCAGTACGTGGGGGTTCTCTGAGCACGGCCATAAAATCAGCTATTAAAAAAATCCCTCTTATTCTAAATGTGATAAACATTTTACACTCAATGCACTATAACCTCTTCCTGAGTAAGAGTCCCAGTCCCAAGCCAGTTACCATTGGCATCACGATGAGCACGTTGATCCAAACATCCGCTGCTTATTCGTAGGAAATGAAGGTAATTTACTCACACAACCAAGCCGAATGTAGGCCAGTCAACCCGAGTGTACCCAAATCCTTTAAGCTAACATGGCTATCAAATTTTTGGGGGTAGAGGGTATTTTCCTCTATGATTTGAGATTTTGTTTATAAATAGTCTAATTACTACATGAACTGTTTAGTTGCAATTCTAAGATGCTGTAATTATGTGGACTTCCACAGGGCTTATACAAATTCCATCAATCAATCAACCTCTTTAGGACAGCTGATTTCAGAGCACACAGCACTGTAGGTCTCAATTACAACCCTCTGATGACCTCTGGTGGCAGGAGGGCATAGTTTTTAACCTACGTCCGTCACCAAGAACATTAGACTGGGAACGTATTTCACAAAATGTTGGAAGATGTATAATAATCCTATACCATGTCAATATGTGTTGAATTCCAAAACAATCAAAGCAGAAGAAAAAATTATATCATAATAAACGTTTGAGTTGAAGTTCTGAAGAAAACTGTTTCACCTCAGCCAACTCAGTAAGATAGTCGCTATCCCTAATGACACCAGCAGGGTCTAATAAATTCTATCATATTGACTTACCTCCCAGTTGCATATTGAATTACCGATTTCATAGTCTGGAATTGGACAAATAGCAGTATTATTATTTAAAGACTAATAACCCCATGCTGGTGAGGACAGCACACTTTACACAGACGCTGACATATGAGCCTCACAACTCTGAATGAACCTCTTCTCTGTCCAACCCACCACAATGACTAACTTGGCAAGTGAACAGTGGACACGGAGGCAAACTGTCCGCCAGGCAGTGCAGCTTTAGTAGTGCTGTCTGAGAGGTTTCCTGCTATTTCACATCGTGACACTTAAATGACTGTACCATATTGTAGATGTCTGCTCTACCATGGGAAATGAGTGTGTGTACTATGGCTGCCGTAGTTGAAAGGAAATCCAATAATAATCAGGGAGGCTTTTGGCCAATACCATTGACGTTCACGTAAACTTACCCAGAAAGCATCTCGAAGATGAGCACCCCCAGAGCCCACCAGTCCACTGCTATTCCATGACCTTTGCCTTGGATGACTTCTGGAGCCAAGTACTCTGGAGTACCACACAGAGTCCAGGTTCTTAAATACGGAGAGGAAGAATTTGTCAAAGCATAAGTGTCAGGCATAGAGTTCCAAAAGAAGAGAATATTAGTCTTGGTTGGATTTAACCAACACATAAAATGTCATCACATGTAAAACATAATGTTTAAATAAATCAAAACATAGCCTCTAATCCTACACTCTCCTTCCTGATGGAAATAATGGAAGTAGTCCTGACATGTGTAGATGAGTGTGTGTTGTGTGTGTGCAGCCCTCAACTTCTGCCAAGTCTGCCCTAACTGTGAGCCCAAAACGCCAGGACAGGTGTGCTTTTTAGCCACAGGTAGCAATATAACTGATCAGCGATATCTACCTGTCAGTCTGTGCTTTCCCTATCAGGCGACCTAAACTTTCCTAACAGCACACATATGCAGTAACGTTGCATGTCTCCACAAAACAGAGTCGTCTTTTAAAAATATACAGAGCCCTTTTATTCGAATGTAAGATAGAAACTCTTGCTTTCCATCTCCTTCTTTGAACACTGTTCTATCATTTACCCACGCAAACTTCTTCTGTTTTTGTAATAAAGGAGTCATTAATACATCATTGGCAATGCTGCTTTTCAAGTATCTAAAGACGGTGAAGTCTACAAATGGATCAATTTACAAAGTGCAATGTTAGAGAGAATGTTACAAGTAGAACTGTGTCAATTACATCAATGAATTGATTATACTATTATGTGACTTTGCAGTCAATTTCTTAAGTAGTTGGCAGAATCATTATTTTGCTCAAGCTTGTATCCACTGGATGGCACTAGTGATGCATATTGCACTGAACAGAATATCCTGTCTGCTTACTGAGAACACTGCTCCCATCCATTAACAGACACAGTGAGCTGCATCACATGCTAGAATAAATAAAGGTGGTAATTCCTCAGTTTCTTCAGTAAAACAAATATAAAATCTACATTAATAATTGATGACCAACAGATTGATGATTCAGCTACTTCATCAACATAGTAAATTTGGCATATTTCCTCTGTGAGGAAAGTGATGTTTTTTTTTTTCCTTTTTTTCAAACCATGAAAGACAGTTTTAAGTTGGTAACAAATTATGGTGACTGCAAAATTGCAATATACCCTTTGAGGAGCTGTCCAACTCCTATATAAAACCTAATGGTTGCACTCACTCGTGCTAGTACTACCTTTAACTTTACTGGGACTTTCTCTCTGCACAGTGAGCTCCACCTGACATGGAAATTGAATAAATGTTCATGAGGACTAATTGTCATTTAGTTATCTATAGTAAAGTGAATACGGATTGGACTAAAGGTATGTCATCGGTGGTGGAGATTAAGTAATCCATACCTGTCCGCAAGTTTTTTGGCAAAGCCAAAGTCTGTGAGCCTGATGTGCCCCTCACAGTCCAGTAGTATATTCTCAGGCTTCAAGTCTCTGTATACAATCTCCTTTGCATGCATATACTCTATGGCACACACAATTTCCGCTGAGAAGAAGAGTCCAGTGGCATTGTTGAACTTGCCCTTGCTGCGTAGATAGCTGAAAAGCTCCCCCCCAGGCATATACTCCATCAGCATGTAAAGACTCCGGTCATCATGATGGGTCCAAAAGCTAAGGGCAGAAATGCCTCCATTCATTCAATGTAGTTTCACAGTGCTATCATCCTAAAATTAAAAGCATCATGGAAGTCACTTCTGTGAAAATCTTAAAACATAGGCTACTACAATAGTCTAGACTATGGTAGGCTAGGAGGATTCACTATCATATTTGATAAATTACACCACCATTAGGACAGCATTTTTTACAGCACAATATGCTGTTTCAGCTTATGTTTTTTCCCTTGCTTGCCATCTCTCAAGTGGGACAATCACACCAGATGTTAAAGTATTCTGGTCTGCTTGCTGACAAATACATCTTCAGAATGTTTACAAGATAAAACACAGACAAACACATCTGATAGATTTTCCATCTATCAGATACTGTGACTAGCAATAATTTTGATTCATTTGTCAAGAACAGTAAACTAAACACCTTTTTACATAACAAACTGCTAAAAAGAAGCCTTGTTTCCCACTTGATTTCCAACCATTTACTGTAGAAAGCATTCCCTTTGGACTTATTGAATTATTGACAACCAAGCAACTCACAGTTGGACGAGGAAGGGATGATTCACCTCCATAAGAACTTCTTTTTCATTGTGGGCATGTTGTTCTTGTTTTAACCTAATCACATCTGCAATCTTCATGGACTTCAGTGCATAATAACGCTTCGTTCTCCTGTCTCTGACAAGAACCACACGACCAAATGTACCTGTCCCTACGGGAACAGAAAATGCAGAAACATAGCATAACTGTGCAAGATGAATGACTGTATATGAAATTAAATGCAATATGTAGATTCAATTAATAAACAGTTATTTGTAGCACAGAGACACATTTAGAATTCATTGCTAATTGAATTTCAGATACAGGAGAGGTGTTAAATTCCTTGTGTTGGAGGTGGGGTATATCCAACAGTGTCCAATCAACAGCCAATCATATTTAACATGAAACAACATGACACAGGTTTCAACAATGCACATTTGGTGGCAGTCACAAACACGCCGTAAGTTGTACCCAGGAGTCGTAATAGCCCTACTTCATAGTACCATGGCGTAGCATCTGTGGCCTACTGGTTAGCGCTTCAGACTTCGAACCCCGACCAGTAGGCACGGCTGAAGTGCCCTTGAGCAAGGCACCTAACCCCTCGCTGCTCCTCGAGCGCCACTGTTGTTGCAGGCAGCCCACTGCGCCATTATTAGTGTGTGCTTCATCTCACTGTGTGTTCACTGTGTGCTGAGTGTGTTTCACTAATTCACGGATTGGGATAAATGCAGAGACCAAATCAAAAGAGTATATATACTTATACATATGTGCTGCCAGTAGCCTGAATGCCTTGAACCAATGCAACAAATTCACCAACAAAGCAACCTTTGTACGCAAAACAGCATCACCAACAGAACAGCCTTCGTGAACATTTCAGACTTACTAAGCAGGCACATTCCTTTCTTGGTGTTTCATTGAACTAGCCCAAGACACATCCAGAAGGTTCAACAGTAGTGTCCGGCATCCCAGACCCACCCCACTCCACATTCATGATGGGTTCTTCAACAAATTCTTCTTTGCTGTGATTTATGGTCCGATCAGCAACATAACCAGACAAACCCTTGATGCGGGCATCCACAAATGCCAACAAATTCTTCAGACAATCCTCTTTGTTGTTGTGGCCATTTATGATATTATGCATCTGACTGAGGATGTCCAGAATAGCATCATCAGCATAGCTGTAGGGATCTTTTGTAGGGATGGTTGGCCAGTTTAGCTGCTCCTCTGCTCCGCAGGGTGTTTGCTTTCCAGGGCCAGGGCAATGTGGGACTGCCGTCTCTTCTGTAGACTACTGTATGCTCTGAATCAGCCTGCCATTTGCACTTGGATCTCGGAAATTTCTTCCTCATTGTAGCATGATAGCTTCATCACCCCTGTCGAGATGTTCCTGTCTCTCTGCAGGGTGGGCTCCGTAACAAGGAGGTCCCTGGCATGGCACCTCTAGATGGACCTTGCATGTTGCTGGAGTATGGTCTGTTCCAAGGCTTGGTGCTAAAGCGGTTTCAAGTTTTGGACGAGTACACTGCGGGCAGCCGTGGCCTACTGCTTAGCGCTTCGGTTCGAACCCCGACCAGTAGGCATGGCTGAAGTGCCCTTGAGCAAGGCACCTAACCCCTCACTGCTCTCCGAGCGCCGCTGTTGTTGCAGGCAGCTCACTGCGCCGGGATTAGTGTGTGCTTCACCTCACTGTGTGCTCACTGTGTGCTGAGTGTGTTTCAATAATTCATGGATTGGAATAAATGCAGAGACCAAATTTCCCTCACGGGATCAAAAGAGTATATACACGTATACTGAGGCAAATAGACTTGACTGGTCTTGTTGTGTGGGAGTGTGTTCAAACGCGGCCGTGGCTATGACTGGGAATAACAGTGGAGTGACAGCTCTCATCAAGCAGAAAGCCCTGAATGCAATTTTCACACACTGTATGCTCCATCATGAAGTGCTTGTGGCTAAACGGATAGAGGATGAGCTTAATATTCGCTGTAGTATTATCGATGGCTTTAATAACACATCTTGCAAAAGCAGGGCCTTAGCCAGAACCTAGTGGTATTTTGGGGGCCTACAACGGTTGTTTATTTACATTGTATAGCTACTACTTACAATTACACACAGCAGCTTAAGAGCTATTATTAGTGATGTTTCTTAAAATAGCCCCAGACGTAACAAGTTACCAATGAGATACAGCAAGATACCAACATCATTAAGATTGCTCACTCTACTCCACTAGAAATGGTGTCATGGACAGGGGAGCCCTTTTGCTGAATATTTTGTGGGTCAGTGGGAAAGCTCTCTGGCATTGAATACAGTGTGTCCCTGACCATTGGCACTCTAGGCCCCCAAAAGACAGTATAAAGAGAATGTAGAGGGAAATCACAATAAACTAGGCAGGTCAGGTGGTTATTTGGTGTATTGATATTACCAAGCCCTACTGCCCACCCTCCATATATAGCTGAGGGTACTCAAGTGATTTGAACCACTACAGACCTGTCTCCAAGCTCCTGATTCTATCCTTTGTAAAATAAACAGCTTTATACATTTCTCAGTCTTCAAAGTCCTTATCAATCTGGATTCAATGTTGGCCATAGCACAATTATAGCAGCAGCTGCTGTAGTAAATGATATAGCCTAGTTACTGATGTTGATAGTAAGAAATAATGTACAACTTTGTTGTAATTCACTTTGGATAAAAACACCTGGCAAATTAATAAATGTATGTGAATGTATTACCTCAGTAACAGGATTAACCTCAGTGGCATTACCACTAAAACATGTGTTCAACCTACCATCTCAGAATAATGTAATTTTCCGTCTAACATGCATGTCATATGGGTAAAAAGTGCATTTTGTGCTCATCGATCCGTATGATCTTTCAGAAGTGAAGTGCTTTCAATATAGTAAATAAAAACCCGAAATGTATTTTAATGGCATGACAAATTATTTCATTACCAAATAATGCATTGTGTACAGAATATGTCACACATATAGATGAATATGTATATGAGTAAGACCTGTATACAGTACTCTGTGGCTGTTAGATAAATTAAATGATAACCTGAAACGGACAAGGTTGAAGGTTAAATCCAACAAATGCAGACGTCTGTCTATTAGTACAGGAAAGCTAGAACACTTTCATGATGAAGAGATTTTGTTTCACATCAGAGAAGCTGATGGTATAACTCAATGTTGAGTGGCAGGGCAAACTGGTCAGGAGATCAATTTTCAAGGCTACCAACACCACTGAGGTAAATCAAAAGCACAGCTTACAATTTAGGTTGTTGTGGCTACGTGTATGGTGGCAGTTTAGGGGTGCTGTTTTAAGTAGTGTGACATTGTAAGGGAAATTGATTTTAGAGTTATCGGTGACTAGCTTTTTGGGGAAATTGAAATATGCTAAGGTGAGCCTGGAGGCGACTTTGCTGAAGTCTGAAGATCCTGCAGGCAGCCTTGGCGAACAGCAGCATCATTTGGCAGCTAGAGAGAAGAGCAGCAGGATTTGGTTCAGGTGATGTTTGGAATGTGTGGCACAAAGCTCTCCTGCCAGAGAGGAGGCTGCTCCTGAGTTTATTTCCAAGCAGGAAGAGGAAGTTAGACAACAAGCAACAGCAGGTTTTCAAGTTCAGCAAGAAACCGTGGACAAGTTGGTTCGATAATAGTGAAAACAGAAGATTGGGGGGAGAGATCAGTGCACTATCACCCTTCATAAATCCAGCTGAGTGCACCCCCGACTCTGGCGGTAACCCCAAATGAAGAAAGTTAATCGGCACAAAGTACATCATTAGAGATATCCGCAATGAAAACCTAATGCAGGGCCTAACTTCCAACAGGACAATGACCCTGCACATAAAGCATTCAGCTAACACAATGCAAGTCCTAGAGGAGCAGCTGGCCAACCATCGCACTATGCTGATCAATGCTACGCTATGCTGGTGACGCTAATAGGGACAAGCTGATTGCAGGAAAGAGAATGAGAGTCTGGGTTCCTACGCTGCAGTCCTCTACACCCAGCACGGGTACCCACTATAGGACTATGGCATAGGAGGAACTGGTCGCTCAGGGTTTCACCTGGGGGCTCCAGCCAGAGAAACCCCAAGAACACAACACATTTGACTTGAGCCTAATCAGAGAGACCTGATTTGTCCACCGGCTGTCTGCAACCAACCTGACAGAGTGGAGGATTTTCAGGAAAGGATGGAAAATTCCCAATTCCTGGGGTACACTGCTTGTCACATCATCTCACATCAATACTACTTGTCAATTTCATGTTTTAATTTTCAACTTATTTTTCAAATTAAGAAATATTTTTAACATATCTAACAACTACAGTAACATTTCTAAAATCCTGTTTTTGCTTTGCCATAAAGCCTATCATGTATTGTCTATATTGATGAGGGAAACAATTCATTTAGATGATTTTAGTCTAGGGTGCAGCATATAATGTTAAGGTGATAGGGTCTGAATAGGCCTATTTTCTGAAATCACAGTGACATTTATCACACCACTGAATATAGCCTACATGAGTTCCTTGACCAAACTCCCAGGTGAAGATACTCCATATGTCTAAGGAAACTGTCAATTGGGCCTAAATGAAGCACATTTATATTGACTTGTTTACTTTCCATTGACTTGAATGCAGGCGTAGAGTTCTGTTTTAGGCGTTAACTAATTAAGTCTTGTTTCGTAATGTGAACAGAGTTTCTCTAAAAGGACCTGGAATCCTTTCACTTAATGAATCTACGCCATCTGCAGGTAGCTAAGGACACAAAACACAGCCGGACCATATGATAAAAATGATTTCACCCCACTGTTTCTGGACTTAAGGAAGGCACACACAAAAACGACGAAGCACCGAGATCTCATAGCCTACTGTATGCAGCACTTAAACCGCTGAAGCCACGTGAGGACAGCATCAAATTAATGATCAGGGTGAGCTTGAAATTTCTTTCAAATACATTACGAAGTTAGAGAAAAATAAAAAAGAGAAATGAAAACTAAACGATAACAACAATATCCACATAACATACATGAGTTGTAGGCTACTCACCAACAGTAGCAACCGTATCAAAGTCGTCTAACGAATATCCCCTTGTGCTTTTCACTACCAGTGATGTTGCACCAGCAGGTGAGGCACTGCTGGCACTTCTCTTGTCACTGTCCCGGGGGAGACCTGAGTCGCCTACTCCTGTGGTGGCTTTTGCGGCAGTCATACTCGCAAAACCATCCGTGCTATCGTTTGGTCTCACGATTTCGGAGTTTCAGGAGCAATAGCCTTTGCATCTGGTATAGTCAGGTCTATCCCAGGCAAATAGTTTCATCTTCTCTCCTTCCTTCTCTTCAATCCTATGTTAAATATCCGTGCAGGCTAAAGCAAGTGCTCTCTTCTGCAGCATCGGATTAGTTGTACTTTGCCAATTTTCCTCTCTAGCCTATGCGGTATTGCCACTGTCAGATGAACAAAGTTGCTGGCGTCAGGATAGCGCCTTTAAATTATCCGGTTTCATCGAAAGACGTAGCCTACATTAAAACGCTTTCGTAAACGAACACCACAACAACGCGTTTTCTCACAGTCCAATTAAGGCGTTAGAGATCAAATGCATAACGTCTCATGCACATGTAAACAGTGACTGGAGAGGAGGTGGAGTCTAAGCATAGACTGGTAGCAAACTGGACTGACAATAGTTTCTTTAGAGGACGCATTAACTGCGGTGTGACCTTGGTAGGCTACTGTAAGCTATTACATATGCTGTAATTACAGTATTGCATGGTGTTTTTATGGCTTACATTTCTTATAATGAATTGAAAACAGATATTTTTACAATGAGCCTCTCTGACACATTCATCTTCCTTGTCAGATGACCGTCTGTCACCTCTGCGAAGAGACTGAGAGACCATAATAATTTCCATTATTTATCAGAATGGATTACACCAGCTGAATTTAAGGAAGGTTGCCTGATGCCTGATGCAAGGTATGTCTGAAATAGTTTTGTGACTTCCACTACTCAGTCCTTTGGCAGAGGAACATCCATCGAACAAACAAACTAACAAATATGTGTGCAACATTGAACAAAAGTAAGACAATATTCTGTTTATTCTGAAAATCTATTTGAATTCAAATAAAACCCATAATCACACTTTTGGTTTTATTTTCTTGAAAAAGTGATACAGTCAACATTTACACCATGCAGGCATACAGTCATATACAATAAAAGGTCAGGAATTCCTCTCCTAACATTGGGTTATGATGTCCTTGGATCTGAATTTATAATATTTGCCTCCCATTGAAAAGCTATTTACAACCTTGTGTGCATATAGCTGGGGGGGGCAGAATGCAATAGAACTCGAGGGAGGAGAATAAAACAGCTGAGTTGCATAATGCAAGTCCTCTTCTCCTGACATGCGTCTCCTTCCAGTGCAGTCCATTTGGAGTGATTTCGTTTCTGAGGGGTCTGTGTGTTCAGTCAGGGAGAGTATGTTGATGCACCCTCAGGCAACTCCATGCACCGTTCCTGGATGTACTGTACCAACAACGCTTTCATTTCTTATTCATTCTTTCGTCTTTTCAAAACGTGTGCCTCGCCTGACTGTGCTTCACAGCCCCTTCTTTTCATACCTAAAACTTTTCACCACTAGAATAACAGCAGTCTATTTTTACCGTATTTTTGGTTTTCTTTGTTGGTAATGTCATTAGAGACACTGTGCTCTACACAAAGATCTTTAATCATATCTACACAAGGCTAGAAACAGAGAGATGTCAAGTATTTTATTAAATTTTGCAAAGATGTGGAATCGAACAAAGAGATATCCCAGCACGTATACTCTTAATTGAAATCAGGGAACACAGCTGATGCCATCTTACCTCCAGTCAAATTAATTATTCCTCATTAATTGTTTCATGGCTGTTTCAGACAGTCTTTATAATGGGGGCAGCCGTGGCCTACTGGTTAGCACTTCGGACTTGTAACCGGACGGTTGCCGGTTCAAACCCCGACCAGTAGGCACGGCTGAAGTGCCCTTGAGCAAGGCACCTAACCCCTCACTGCTCCCCGAGCGCCGCTGTTGTTGCAGGCAGCTCACTGCGCCGGGATTAGTGTGTGCTGTGTGTGCACTGTGTGTTTCACTAATTCACGGATTGGGATAAATGCAGAGACCAAATTTCCCTCACGGGATCAAAAGAGTATGTATACAGTACTTATACTGATACAACACTTTGCTGCAGATGACACTAGGATGGGAGGTGAGATGTTCATTTATTCACAAGCTGTATATTTCAAATCATTCCTACATGCCATTCCGTCACAGTTATAGCTTTACTCTGCAAACATTGTATAACATCTTAGTTTATTGTTTGTTCGTTTTTATCCTGAGATTGACCTATTTAAATTGCACCTTGCTGTGACAGTAATCATGAAATAGACTATTTAGAAGTTGCATCCTTGCACAGATCCTATTACACATAATGGATAAAACAAAGACATTGCATGTTACACTGGTACACTGTCACAGCTCTGAAACATAGTGAAGTTATAAAGATGTCAGATAACGGCTTCCACTTGAATTTAATAATGTTACTGCATTATTGGATTAGGAATCACGCTCTAAAGACAGCATACTGCATAGTATCTTAGCTCTGTCTCGACCTTGCCGTGTAAGTGAAATCTGAATGCTGTCATACTTCAATTGTTGTAATGACAATGATTAAACCAACATTAAACTAACCAATCCATTCTAAAATGGTTTTACTTAGCTATAAGAGCTATACTGACAGAAAAATATACCACTCCAAATGTTTTTTTTATTTGCAACACGTTCCATTGGTTCCTATTTAGTTTGCGATTAACAATCACCAAAATGTCAAAACATGACTGATATATTCCGTATTATTACCCCATGCTATTTTGTTACAGTAGAGTATGGAAATAACAGCTGGAACACTTTCTTTACTCAATATGCCACATATAAAATAAGAAGAGTTTTTTGAGTGAGTGCACTTAATGCTCATTAAAATGTAATGCGTGTCTCAGTAAAGCTCAGTTTACTTTGTCTGAAGTCTGAATCTGAGTATCCATCAGTGCCATGACAGCTAGACCTTGTGTGTAGTAGGTTTATTGTGGTGAAAATACAGTGTCTGGATAAAAAAGTTTCAGATTAACCTTGGTTGCAGTCACCTCCCTGAGTCTGCCATCCCCATCCATCAGACTGTGAAATGGGAGAATCTCTGATTAGCAACGTTTGTATAGCCAACAATTAAAATCTGCCATGCTGGAAGTGATAGAGTCATCCATCCTTAAAATTAGTACACCCGCCCCTAAACCTACCCAAACGCAAGCACGCACGCTCACACACACTCACACACCTCCTTCATTATTAGGAAAGACCAACTTCTCCATTCACCACACACACTCCTCTGTGCATATTCATGAATATTTATAAACCCAGGTAATGCTGTGAATATCTCACCTGGCTACTGAGGATCCAGTGGGTTTGCTCACCTCCCCAGACGGTAATTAAGAACAGGGCTATGAGTGACTGGCCTACCTTGAAGGAGCAGTCTGTGACTGATGTGAGGATACAGAGTTCGCCAGGCCCTGAGGGAGTGCCGGGGAACTTTGGCGAGGAGTGTGCTCCTCTCTGTGATGCAAAACCTTTCATCCATCCCTCCAGCCTATTATTCAGGCCACTGATGATAAACAAAACAAGAGTCTGCACACACTGCAATTTGATAGCTTTCACCTGCTGATATTGGTATAGTGTTGTTGCACAGAAGAAGACAGCAAATTGAGAAACATTCAGCTAGATCTTGAACAAAAATATATACAGTAGCTACATTTCAGTATGAAATGTGTGTGTGTGCGTGTGTGTGTGAGAGAGAGAGAGAGAGAGAGAGGGAGAGAGAGTGTGTATGCGTGTGTATGTGTTTTCTGTGTGTGGCCGGGTGCATGCACATATTTGTTTATGCATGTCCTTGTGTGTACACATGTGCATCTGTTTGTGCTCTTTGTCAGTAAACAGAGAGGGCCATGTTTACCCTACAGCAACTCTATTCCAGCATGTCAGTTCAGAGCACAGAAGAGCTGTAAACAAAACCCGAGGATAAAAGGCTACTGATAAAGATGTCAGTGTGAGCAGAGGAAATATACTTATCCAGTGGTGTACAGACGGATACAAGAAGCTGTCAGTGCATGAAAGATAAGAGAAATATGAGAGAGATCTGAGATATTATTACCTACCCTTGGGCTTCATGCTCTGCCACCACCAGACAAAACAACTTGATAAATGTTGAACATTCCTCAGAAGCCTGATGCTCAGCTATGTAGCACATACATCTAAATGTTTACATTTTAATGGGAAGTAGAGACATTAGTAATACATTGCCATATACTGGAAATGGAGGTAAGCCATTGTGTGTTTATGTGTGCGGTTCATTTTGATTTCTGTGACAGAGATATTTAGGAAATGACTTTGCGGGAGCTGAAAGGACAAGGCTGAATATGTTGTAGGGAGCCAGTCATGTGGAGATGGAGGAGGGTATGCTGTGTGTGTGTGGAGGTAAATGGTGATTTAGGGGCACTGGATCAGAAATAGAGCAGTTTCTCAAGGTCTGATTAGGTTTCATTGGTAGTGCCCCTCTGTGTAGATAAGCTGTAAGCAGAGTAATTCAGCAGGGGGAGCTGTGGGACTTTCATATGGACACAGACACAAACTACAGAAACACACCAATACCAGCAGGATAATATTTTACCTCACATTAACCCTGCCCACAGAGGCACTTTTGTCACACAGAATGCCTAGTTTATAAATCGACCAAAGTAAATATTGTTGAAAAATATATAAACATTAAGAGTGAATAAACAAAAATATGACTCAAATGAAAAAATATATCATATGAAAAAGAGAGACCTTACAGTATCACAGTTAAAAGACATAGTGAAACACACTTCCTTGTGTGCTACATTTGTACTCTTCTTTTGAACTTTCAGTAGGTCATATTTATTGATGGCCTGATATTAAACATACATAAGGTGTTGCGAGGCTGAATCAGATTAGCTCTGCCTTGGCTTAACAGTGGAGGCTGCCAGAGAAGAAAGTCTCTGGTGCCGGTATACAGATTTGCATTCACTTTCAGATGAGCAGAAGTAGAACAGGTGAACGTACAAGGTTGCATATTTGATGATGGGAACATTCCTGAAATGAAATAAGCTAATTTACTCCTTATCAATGAGGAAATGTAGTAGTGTTCTGGAATACATTTTGCAGCTACACAGCCATATTGCTTGTTCCTTGCTGATGAATCATTCAGTTTGTAGTAGCTGCATGACTTGTGTTTCAATGTAGCATGGATATGAATAGCAACCATTTGGAACACAAACTGTAGAATCAACAAACATCTAAGTCAGTGATGAAAATGTATATTTTGGTAGGAGCAGACAAACCTGCCCAGGAGCACACACATTTCCATAATTAACCCAGACACAATGGAATTCCACAAAATGCCCTACTTACCTATTTTGTTTCCAAAGCACTGACAATATGACTAATGACCTCAAAAGACATTTTGTCCTATTTTGCATGTATCTACAATCTAATGTGGAATACATTATCGGCTGTTCCTATGTACCTGTGCTAGTCATTAAATCATTATGCAGCAGTGTTTGTTTCTTCAACACACAAAGGTGCCATTGTGCACGATGACTGTTTTACGATGGAGAACTTGGTGTGCTTGATTGTGCTGTTCAGGGCCAACTGTTCAGGGACTCTTCATTGTGGGAGAGTGGATTTGCCAAATGTGCACCCAGCTCGTCATGGGTGATCCCCAGGACATGATTGACTGGGACTCCTTGTGCTGTCCACTCTGCCATCCGTCTGGCTCTCTGAGGGACTGCTGGAGGTGCTGCTCCTCTCCATCTCCGGGGAGGAGGGCTTTAGCACCAAATAAAGCAACACATTACAAGCACGCAGCTCTCTTGTACACACTGTGCCATCGTAACATGACCTTGAACACTGCCACCGCTCTATTAGTCAGTGATGTTGGAGGATTGTGCCGTTTTCTGTCTCATGATCTCATCCCCGAAGACTTGAACTCACTCCAGCGCTCTTCTTGTAAAAGCTGACATTAGCGGAGAAGAGGCGTGCGGAAAGCAGAGAGCAGAGTCGCGGCGCTCTGCAGCACCTTTAAGGCAGAGAGAGGGGAACTGGAGCATACTGTACGGACGCAGGGAGCAGGGGAGTAATGAGCACAGGTAAGGGGGAGGTGGGGGAGGTGCCGCACTCTCCACATTACCAACCACCACCGTTTTTGCCCTGTCTCAGCAGATCCTCCTGGGCTCCTTGCGTTGGCCTGCTTTCTGAGTGGAGGAATGACTGATTCATGGGCATTAAATGGAGGTCTTCTGTCTCTGCGTGATGCCTGAACACGTGTCACTACCACCTCAATCACTGTAGCATAAGAGCAATGTGTTGTTCCCATTTGAAAGATCTACATGCAGCCATGTGTAATATATGTTCATCTTAGAGAATCCTTGATTGTTCTAAAAAAATAAGTGACTGTTGGAAATATAAAACCCCACAGTCATCCATAAATAAATATGCTAATATTAAAGCACTGTGCTGCTAAAAAAAACATGTGAACACAAGACAGCACATGAAGTGTATGAGACACCCTGGCAGCACAATGGTGATGTACAGTATGTGTTTAGTATTCAAAGTCATCTGCAATGTCTTGTTATTTGTTTTTTAAATGTATTTGAAGAAATGCGCCTGTGTGCTTTATCATAACCTGAACAATGAAATGAGAGTGAGGCAGTTCAAAAGACTGCTAAACATCATTTTGTGTAAGTCACCAATTGCCCCCCAGATACAAAACAAATGCAAACAATATATTCTGATGACTTTAATTTTTACCCTTGTTACATGTTATTTGGCAATACAAAGACAAAACAATAATAACTACACTCATGTTGTTGATGCTGTTGCTATGGTTCATTTGGCCAAAAGGATTCAATCTGGACAAATAACACAGCTTTTGAAGTAAGCTTGGTAAGCTGTGATTTGTTGTAATATCAATCAATAATCAAAATAATATCATATTACATATTTTTATTGTCCTAAGACCTTTTGCACCCCCCCCCCCCCCCCATTCCATGGCATAAGGATATACTTATAAGCAGACTAGAGTTAACACACTCTAATTAAAAAAGACAAGCTTAGGGTTTGTCTTTAAGTTGGCCACATGAAGTTAGAAGTAAAGTGACTGTAAGTGTTAAATATTCTTGTGGGGAAAGTCTGTAATTGCAATCCATTAATATTTAAATATTCAAAGTGCTTTGATCTCACAGCATCTCCCAGCACCTCAATCAACATTGTTAACTATTCAGATTTCAGCAGTTATTTTTTATAAGGTGTGTTATAACCTGCTTAGAGAATGCTATGTTTTATTTAACACTTTCTCAAATGGCATTTCAACACAAGTGGCAACACAGTACACTCCCCCTGGGACATTGCAATACAGCACTGTACATTTACTTACTGTACTGCATCACTGAGAGTAACTGGGAATCATGTACGGTCTTCCTTGACAGTCAAAAGGGTGCAATATTAATGATGTTATAACAGTGTTTCCGTTGTAATGCAAGATAAACATTGATGAATTTACTGATATGCTGATATACTCGAAACAGCAAAACTTGCATGTTACAAGCATGATACTAGGCTAAATTCAGAACTACCATTTGTACCAAAAAACATGTGTCAAACAACTTTTATTAGAGCAATGTATGTGTATTTTTCTCTATGACGAAGAGATGTCTCATACTAAACCAGTAACAGCTTCAGTATAAATTCAAATCCAAATTTTTCTACAGAAGGTCTTTTGAGATGATTATCATATGTGAGTAAAATTGCAATGAATTGATTCTGTATATCTGAATAAAGTAATGATTACATAAAAATCAATCCATCTAGTAAAAACAAGGCTCTGTAGTGTTTTACACCATGACATTAATCTTCACGCTTAATTTCTTCTTTAGAAAAAGCATGAAAGCCTTTTGTATTTAGTCAGTTGGAAAGTACTTCAAGGTTCTTCATGTTTGCTTGAATCATTCAAGCCCACTGTAATTTTTGAAACAACATACTCCAATGTGACACCTGAAGCAATTTTGTTAATATTGTTCGCATTTGCTAATCTAGAGCTGTGATGTTAACACTGCTTCTCCAGTGACCCATGTTCCATTTACCAACCAAGAATTACCTCCCACTCTGTTTTCCTCATCAACCCTCCTAATGGCAGCTGTCTTACATAAAGCTTCTTATATGAGTGTCTGTGGGAAACTGTGGGGGAAATGGACACAAAACAACTAAATGTCTTTGTATATGTATGTATATATATCAAACTTTAATGGAAACTGTTAATGTAATGCAATTGCTGTGTTATAAACCTTACAGTCTTTTTGTTTTCATTTTATTCATGACTTTCTGGCCACAACAAAACAGACACCCACATACAGTGCAGACAGCATAGGGCTGACCTATTCAGACAAATCTGTAAACAAATAGAAATGGGTTGTCATGAGTCTGTTTTAATTGCATCGGTAATTCTGTTTTCTTCAAAAGGAACTGGATGTAGCCTCTTTGATCTTTCCTGCCTGATTGCTGGTGCAGTGTTTAGAATAAGTCAGTTTCGTGTTGGCAGCTTAAACCATTTCAAATGAAATAGTGTCACCAATTTCTGTGTCTGTGGCCTTTAAAGGCCTTTATAAATGCTGTGCTCCAACCCAACTATGTAGGACTCATTTGAAATGAAGAAATATTTTTTTTGTTTTTGTCTTCAAATTATGCAAACCAGTTGGAGTTGGCAAGAAGGTACATTTAGTGAAGGTGTCAAACTAAGGAATAGACCATATTAAATATTGGAAAGAGATAAAGTACTGCATTTTTTGTGTATTGCTTATTCTTCAACAGTTGTGTTTCTAATACTTCTAAATATACATGAACAGAACTTCCAGTGATAGCCCACTCCCCAGTTTTTATAATCGCAAGGTAGAATCAATCATATCAATCATAAAAATTGAGTCAAAACTCCCTTACCATCGGTGCACTGTCCTACATTCCCAAGACGTATTTACCTTAAACTCGAATTACATGAAAGTGTGAATTATCAGTAGTTATTTCATGTAAAAGTATGAAGTAGCCTGCATGACACTGGATGAATGAATGCATATGAGGATGTCCAGTCTGTGGCTAATATTGCTTAGTCCATAGGAGGTGTTTCTCTGACCCAAGTCAATGTCAAGTGTATTCCTCTAACCTTTAGTTATTGGTAATAAAGGCCTGTTTGCCAGTTAATGGACAGGTAGAAATACTTTGGAAATGAATTGGTTATAATTCACTATTTTCTGACGTCAAGTGCTGAATTGGTTATAATTCACTACTTTCTGACTCAAGGGTCAGAACGTCAAGCAACAAGTATAAGCAACCACAGAAGCAGTGTTCTATCTAGTGTCTACCTTCCTGAAATCAATAAATATGTTGTTTCTGACTCATGGACAGCACTTATGTGGTCTGTAAACTGTTTTAACTATCTTAGTGTTATAATCAAATGAAATGTCACTGAGGTTCCAGTAGTTCCTCTCAGACAGAAAGTCTGAGATATTGAATTGTCTGTGAAAATGACTCCACGTGCCACCAGGCAGACAGAGAATGGTGATCATCCTCTTAGAGGATACATTCTCTCTTCCTATTTTTCTCCATAGTTTGTTCCACCAAGTTTGTTCCTCTAACATTATCTTATTTGCATTCAAGGCCAATTTATTTTAGTTTAATTTATTCTAACCCCATATTGTTATTCAAGTGCTGCAGTTCACTACTCTCTGACTCCATGGTCAGAAGGTCAAAGTAGTAGAAGCCATCACAGAGGCAGTGTTCTATGGTGTGTACTTTCCTTAAAGCATTTCATATTTTGTTTCTGACTCACTGACAGAACTTATGTAGTTGGGGTCAGTCCCAGTCTACTGTAAACTGTTGTTGTGACAGTTGGCCTATTGGCTAGCTGAAAGGTTTGAGTGTTTAAACTAATGTCTACAGTAGTCTATTTGCCCTGACTAAGTTTGTGTAATGTTAACAATGATCTGTGCTTAATGCAAACTAATGTTTTAGCCAGAAACATTTTCGCCTATAGGCCTCCGCCATCATGGTCAGATGTAAGGTAAGCTACCAAACACACACACACACACACACACACACACACACACACACACACACACACACACACACACAAACACTGAACTGATTGGTTCTGAAGTGGTTCTCATTTACAAAAGGCTAACTTTGTTTTGCTTTGTTTCGGAGCTGCACACAACACATTAGAGCTACATACACTCATCGACTCACCAGTCATTATCAGACCTCCAACCGTCAGCTTGGTCTGTGGACCCCCTTAGGCTACTCAAGATGTCCAACAAATTCCTGCCCTTTGCCACATGCAAGTGCCTACAGTGTGTGTCATGGTGTCACATAAAGAAAGATTTTGAGGATGAGATTTTTCAAATAGCAGTCTTGGTTATGTTTGTATCCTTAGACAATGGAAACTGTAGCGACTTGTTAGGAAATTTAAATACCTTTCTACAACAGAGTATCATAAAGAACATGACTGTAACATTGCAGTTTCATGTTAAATTCCCAGTGAGAAGCACCAAGCTGTCTCCAACTACAATGATCTATGAGCTTTTTCAGGTAGTACTTTTTTAACTACATTTTTGACCTTGTTGTTTTCCGAGTAAAACTCCTTTTCATTATAACTATCCTTTCTTATGAAATGCACTCACTAAATGTATGAGGCTGGATGGGGCAAATATTTCAAATGATCCCAATTCTCACCAATCCACTGAGAAGCAACAACTGCTTAAAAATATTTTAAATGCTGGAACAATTATAATAATAACATGTTTGGCATTGTTACTAACTTTTCAACCACATAATCTGTCACATTATCTCAGTGCAAAAATATACTCCGTCCAAGAATTATTTCAGAATACCTTTGATTAATTTGGTCAGTCTCACTCTTCTCTTTGATGTGGTGGAAAAGAGGGACTGGTTGATCTATGGCTCGAGCCTAAGTTAAAGACAGCAGAAAATCAATCACTGTGTTAAGGTTCTCATACTGAACCTGAATCTGACACCTATTATACAGATTTACATTTTTCCCCAGGAAGAATAATGACATAAATCATTGAGGTGTCATCAGCACAGATAATTACACTGAGAATTCCGAGCAAGTAGCTTGTCTGAGAGAGGCTCTCTGGAAGTTGCACCAGTGAAAGGAGAAATGACAGTGAAAAATGACCTTGATATCTATGTGAAAATGAGAACTTATAAGATGCAAATCATGTTCAGCATTTTTTTTTTCTTTTTGCTGCTGCTGCAAATGTAATATGGCTTGACTTGTTTTCTCCTAGACAACTTTAATGGTTTTATGAATCAATAAGAACCCTTTCAATTAAACAGGCTTCAAAAGTACAGTATTTTTTTCTTTAAAATCCAGTATTCTTTTCCCACTCAAATCAGAATAATGTCAAGTCTTTGCTGGTCCAGGCTGTTTTTTTTTTTAAGTCAGGGCAATGAACAGCATATGGATAATTGATGGCAGCCTTCATTATTCGAAATGACACGCCCTGACTGGAAAAAGGTTGTGAGACAATGATTGTTAAGCATGCGTTATAACACCTAACATAAGTTCCATTCCACAAAATGTTGAGACAGCTAATGAATATTTTTGTTATGTATACCTTGTTTTATGGTTCATTGTTGCATTGCAACCTAGAGTGTATTAACTTCTTCTACCGTTACACTGTTTCGTCCATTATCCCTTACATATTGATCTTTCGTATATTAATAAATAGGATGATGTAATGTCTCTACTGTTGTTACTTGATTAGACCAATGCATTCATTACAGTCATTTATTCCACTGCTTGGTTGAATTTCTCACTGTCCTACGTCAGGGGCGCAGCTACCCATTTTTTGAGGGGTATGCAACAACAAATTGGCGCCCCCCCCCCCCCCCCCCAAAAAAAAAGGCCTAATGTATTACATATTATTATTTTTTAAGAAATTCTGCCGATTTGAACTTGAAGTATTGTTAAATGTCACTTTAAGAGAGTCTAAACGGTTCTCATAACGTCCTTTTGCCAGCTGAAAATACAAAAATATAGCCTAGAAATCTAGACGCACCCTAGCGGCGGCAAATTAATTTGCTCAGCCTGTACGTCTAGTATCAAACCATAGGGATTTCTATTGGCTGACGCCGTGGAGGTCATCCAATCACACCGCTCTATTTTGTTAGTCTTAAGGCAGGCTTAACAGGATAACGACAGTCCTGCGACGGTGAACAACAAGGAAGGTGGCTATGGCGAACGAAGAGCGGTTGTTTGAGTCGGCGTTGGCGTCAACTTTGGAGGAGTTGGACTTTTTTTTTTTTTTGAAAGTTGAGCAACCCAATGCACTTAAGTCATTCCTTTCGAAAAAGTTTGTATTTGCCGTTTTGCCGACCGGATACGGATATGGTCCTAGCGCTGGCCTATTGCATGCTCAGGCAGTTTGAAAGACAATTCTCTGCCCGCTGGATTAAGCGAGGTGAATGGTTCGATTCCAGACTATACATTTCAATGATAGGATGGCCCGCCAGGCTAACAAAAATACCCAACATTGAAGTATTTTGATACAAAATACTAAGGCATTCCCATCATCTCAATAAAATACAAATTACAAAATAGTATTTTGTATTTGAAATACGTATTTTAAATACATGTATTAGAAATACTGCCCATCCCTACGTGTCGTCCATTATCCCTTACATGATTAGCCTACATACTGATTTTTTTTTTTGTTCAGTGAAGTTGGCAGATGCTTCTGTCATATTTTAATGGGCTAGTTTATTATTTACAAACTTTCAATGGAAAAAGTTTTGAACTAGTATGTTAGCCGTAGAGTGCTATCCTGGGGTGAATTTCACATAGCCTACAACTACGGAGGTTAGCTTTTTATTAGGCCTACATGGTAGGCCTACAATGCATCGTTTAACTAACCAACATCAAAATTACCACTGTTCCCCAAAACCGTCGTAGCCTACTAACATACAGTAGGCTAGTACTTTGTAAGTTTGAACCATGATAGTTTCCAACTTCAGTAGTCTGGACCAGGTGGTTAAGTAAGGGATAATGGACGACACGGTGGTCTGTTCACAGAAGTTAATGCACGGTCAAGGTTGTAAAACGGCCCGACGCGAAGCGGAGTTAGTAGTGCATTAACTTCTGTGAACAGACCACCGTGGAGTCCATTATCCCGCTTATTCCACTGATGCCACTTTTGTGTTCATTTCCTGTTACAATTGTAACGTTTTAATTGCTAAAACTGTCTTGTTTGTAGAACTAATTTCTTCCGACACATATCAACTAATTTCTCAACTTGCAGGACAAACTGCCGTTACTAGTTCTAAATGGATGGTTGCTACGGCCAAAGGCCAGTCGTTAGTTCTATCTCTCCCGTTGTCAAGCGGGCGTATCCCAAGATTCTGATGAACTTTAGGGGCCGTTTATACGAGAACGATTGCGAAGGAAGACGACAAAATATTTTATCATAAGTGCCTTTCGTTTACACAGCGACCCCACCATCGGGGCTTGAAGACGCAAAAATCTGAAGACTCCTTCCAGAGTGTAGAGTTTAGAAGACGACTCGGGTTGCGTCTCCGTCTAAACGGCTAAACCAAAGATCCTTGATTACCTATCCGGCTAAACTGTCGCCATGTGAACGAAAGGCACTTATGGGTCGCCATGTAAACGAAAGGCACTTATGATAAAATATTTTGTCGTCTTCCTTCGCAATCGTTCTCGTATAAACGGCCCCTTACTTAGCTTGCTGTCATCCATCTAGCTAAAAGCCACCTCCATCATATGCTACAATGTTGCAATGTTCTGAACATCTGCATTTTACAGCTTGGATGCAACGTGACCATTTAACTTAACAACGAGTTCGGCGAATTAATATACAAGTGTGATACGGCCAAAAAAATGGATCTACTTCATAGGTGTGCAAATAACATACGGTTAATGGTCGTTCTAAATAGGACAATGGGAAATTCAACCAAGCAGTGGAATAATGACGTATAGTAGCACGTGGACTGGCACACCAGCAAATAACAAATGACTTAATGATGGACTACCTTAGTGTAATCCGTGAATCATCGTGTTTTTGTTTTTTTAATCAGAGTCAAGTTAATTCATTGGTTCATATAGGATGACCTTAAATTAACGCCTGCTTTGAATGAATTTTTATACATGTCTGATCAAATCGTTCGTTGGAACTATGGTTTTGGGAAACACTTGTGTAGCTTAACAATGCATCGGACTATGTAGCCTAAGTTGCACCACCATAGTTCAAACTATCGTTTTGGGAAACAATTGTGTCGTTCTTACATCCAACGATGTACTTTGCTAACATAGGTGCTAACTATGCTTTTGGGAAACGCACCCCTGGGTTCTTGCTGTCAAGCTTGTTACAAAAACACAGTTTGGTACAGACTTTGGATAAAGATCCTCTGGACTCTTTTGTGAAACAGTTTAATTTAAAATCTTAATTCCTAACAATCAGACACCTTCCTACACCACTGTTGTTTTGCTACAGTGTAAAGATCCTAATAATCCACAAACAATGTGTCATAATGCATCAACAAGAATAATAAAGCTTTAGGACATAATTCATGATAACATAATGATGGGATGGTAACAAACAAAATAAATGAATGTCTCAATTGACTGGTATGAATTGGGTTCAATTTTTTTTCTGCTTGGACCCCAGTATCTAAATTACATGAAGTAAATGCATGACAATTTTCAAATAAGTGACTTCAATATCTGTGCCATGGTCAGTTGGTCCTTAAGGTAATGGAAAAACTTATTTCATGGACCATTGGACAGTCAGCCTTTTTTATTAGAGGATATTGCCACTGATAAAACATGTCTCATCATTCTTGCCAGTTAAGAATTCAAAACAACTATTAACAATAATGCCTAAATCAAAGAACTCATGGGTGTCATGTCAGTTACAATGAGCATGCTTCTTGCATGCACCGAAAAGACGTACATTTGCATAAATTGCATGGACATATTCATTTTCTGTGTGATCTTGAAGGGATAGCATGAGAGAAGACTGAGGCCATTTGCAACTTGAAAGAAACTGAGGTCTTTGCTTCTGAATACCTTCAGTTCTATTCAGTGGAATACATGATTTCTTTGTCACTATGCTAGCTTTTAGATACAGTAGAACTGAGTGGCTTATCACTACCATGGTTTATGACTGCGTGGGGAAACTGAACCATCTTGCTTAAAAAGACGATTGGCAAGGACACCTGTTCACAAAGCAAAACAAAGACATCCAGAGGAACAGAGAACAGAGGAACAGAGATACTTGGACTTTTTAAAAACTCAAGGCAAAGGTATATGAAACGTGCAGACAGAACAGTGTATGGAGGAAAGGCATGGAGGGTACAGATGTGGAACTAATGCTATGTCAAGTGAGTTGAATCTTTGGTTATATGCTCTCCTTAAGGGCTTTAGAAAATATCAGGTGACACAGGAATTATGAATCAAAACATGTTATTGGTCTTGGTCTTGAACTTAACAATGCATCTCCAAAAGATGTGTTACAGACCAGTCAGTCTGTTGTGTGAGCTGATTGACCGGGAGGGATGACAGTGTTCAGCCTATGACCCCTCCACCGAACACGGAAGCATTATTTCTGTGCCCACATTCCAGCCTTTATACTGTATGCATGACAAGCCCAGACTCAAAGCAAAAGACCTTCAAATCCCTCATATCATCAGGTTTCCACAGGTGAATTTTATGCTTCATTTCAGTGATAGGACGCCTATTGTTGAGGTTTCTTTCCCCAACATCCCTTCTCACTAATACAATATGCAAGACAAGCTTTCATTTCCCAGTGGACAACTGCAGTAAAAGATACTGGCCAAGAGCGAAGTTATAGACACCTGCATTTATAAAGAGCAGAACCGCGCCAAAGAAAAGCCACACAAACCACAGGGGTATTCTGTCCATATAAAAGAGACTGTAGATTAAAGAAGGTGTATTTCCTATGCACAGCCCTAGTATGGCACACAAGTGATGGCTACCTGAAAGATCTGTATTAAATTCTCAAAACCCACAGGAGCTTTTTATAGGTCCTGCCGCAGAACAAAGACACATGAACCCATGAAAAAAGTGACTGGTGGGGTAAGGCAACCAAAGGGCTCCCAGCTCCATTTCCTCCCTGTAGTGTCCCTGTAATGGCGTGTCCTTGACTTTTGCTCCACTTCTCCAGTTGGCTGTGCTAGATAATGAGACCCAGAGCATCAAAATTTTATATGATGGAGTAAATTCATACATTTGGGCAAGGTGCTCTAGACCATCATTAAATGCTGCCTCATTGCCTATAACTGGAGGCGCTGATTTACACTGTAACAAATGTATGTTCATAAACCTGCCACTCATGAGAATCTTATTTCTTATCATGACAAAGTGGTGTCATTTCCTGGAGGACTATAGATGCACAATGAATACACAACATTATCCGCATCATGCAAATGCAAGCAGTTTTCACAAAGATTAAACAGTCTGTTTAATACTTTTGTTTTCAAATTTAGCTTATATTTGATATATTGATCATGGATATTTAGTTTATAATGTGGATGCTTAGCCTAGAAATCTAGACGCACCCTAGCGGCGGCAAATTAATTTGCTCAGCCTGTACGTCTAGTATCAAACCATAGGGATTTCTATTGGCTGACGCCGTGGACTTCATCCAATCACAGCGCTCTATTTTGTTAGAGAGTCTTAAGGCGGGCTTAACAGGATAACGACAGTCCTGTGACGGTGAACAACCAGGAAGGTGGCTATGGCTAACAAAGAGCGGTTGTTTGAATCGGCGTTGGCGTCAACTTTGGAGGAGTTGGACTTGGAGTTGGTGCTTTTCTTTGAAAGTTGAGCAACACAACACTTAAGTAATTCCTTTCGAAGAAGGATGTATTTGCCGTTTTGCCGACCGGATACGGATATGGTCGTAGCGCTGGCCTATTGCATGCCTAGGCAGTTTGAAAGACAATTCTCTGCCTGCCCCTTGGATAAAGCGAGGTAAATGGTTCGATTCCAGACTATACATTTCAATGATATAGGATGGCCCGCCAGGCTAGTGGATGCTAGTTTGTGGTTATTATTTGAATGCAGGCTTTGTTTTTATTAGGACAAGACAATGGATTATTTATATATATAATTTATTTAAATTTATACATACTATTTGCACTGTCAAGTTTTTATGGCAATCATTATAGAGGTTTTATGAATACTTTAGAACCCTTTCTTAACTCACTCCACTATGGGACTGCTCACTTTTAAGCATTACAGATTTGCTCCAAATGCAGATCTTTCTGCTCCTACATGGTATAAGATACAGAGGGTCCCCGTTAAAAATTGACACTTCATTCACGATAATGGTGATTCACGCAGCTGGGTGACATGTAAGTACAACTGCAGCCGCTTGGGGGCAGCATAGTCCGCTGTGGCGTTCAACGGTCGAACCGGACGGCGCATTCGACAGCAAGGGCTGTGATTGGCCGAGTTTTCAGTGCGTTTCTCTGTTTTTAGCAGCCCCTGCAACATGCTAATCCACTGTAGCCTAAGCTTTGTACATAATGTTAAACATAGTTTTGGATTCAGTGGCAAGATTTCTTGATTGTATAGTGCCTGTCTCTCAGTAATGTTTTAAAATGAGAGCTTCGTCAGCTGGCAGTAGGCTACTTTGTCGGTAGTCATGAGAAGTTCGCTTGCTAACAGAACATAAAAATGCTGCCCAGAAACACTGTTCTGGTCAAAAATGACCGATTTACACATTCCCTGTACCATAAATATGGCATTTTTCATCAGATTGCCTCAAGATCTTATGATATCCTTCACAAAAGGCTTTTGAACACATAGAATGTATTGTGACTACTTTCTTTGAATTTTGAGTGATTTATTCAACTTAGAAACACTTTTTTTGTTTACGGTCAAAAATGACCGCCATAGGAAATGAATGGGAAAGAGTATAATTTTCATCCAGGAGATGAAAGACATCTCCTTACACATACTCCTACAAATTACTACCAATGTTCCCACACATGTACAGTATGCATGCACACACAGAACCACACACACTCCCACACACATATACGCACACACACATATACACACAAACAGACACACATACACACACACACACACATGTTCACCCACTCACACACACACTCAGTTGTCAGTTCATGTGGTCATGTTGCCACTTGTGCGTGTGACCCACCAATGTTCGCACACATATGCATTCATGCACATACAGAAACACACCCACCTACACACACACACATACACCACACACACAGTTCATGTTGTCAGTTCATGTTGTCATGTTGCCACTTGTGTATGTCGCACACACATGCATGCATGCACACACAGAAGCACACACACACAACACACCCTACACACCCCACACACACAAACCGACACAAAAAGACACACACACACACACACACACACACACACACACACACACACACACACACATACAGTACACACACACACACACGGTTAGCTGTACATCGTGTCCGATGATGACGATTGTTCCAGGGGGTTGGGGGGGGGGGGTGATTGGTCAATGTTGTTGCCGTTGATGCCACCTCACGTGGCTATGGAGGCCGATTTTGGAGCCGCACACTCTTCCACAGATGGAGCAGGTATGTCCTGATGATTGGGAGGTGGGGTCTGCCTGCCAGTCGCAGTCAGAATGTCAGTATGGGGGATGCGGTCCTCCCAGGACAGGTTGAGTATTTTTTGGAGGCATCTGATGTGAAACATCTCCAGGCTGTTTATGTGGCGTCTATACGGCGTCCATGTTTTTGCCCCATAGAGTAGGGTGGTGACACAGACTGCATTATAGACAGCTACTTTGGTACTGATTTTTAGGTTGTTGTTGCCGAATACTCTCTTCCTAAGGCGCCCAAAGGCTGATGAGGCTTTGTTGATCCGATGGTGGATTTCACTGTCAAGGGTGGAATCTGCAGAGAGTGTGGAGCCCAGGTATGTAAAATGGTCAACAAGACTGAGTGGACTGCCATTGATGTGGAAGCCAACATGTGAAGGAGATTTGGTACAGAGTTGCGCCATGACCTCTGTCTTCTTGGTGTTTACTTGAAGACCAAAGGACTGATACAATGCTGAGATGGTGTCCAGGGCATGCTGCATGGATTCTGGGCTGTGTGCCAAGACAGCACAGTCATCTGCATACTGGAGCTCGTGGATGTGGCAGGTTGGTGTTTTTGTCTGAGCTTGGAGCCGCCGGATGTTGAAGAGGTTGCCATCAAGGCGGTATCTAGGTCTATACCATCTTTGTGCTGCAGGGCGCGGTGGAACAGACGGGTGATTGCTGTGAGGAGGGGATTGAACAGTACTGTTGCCAGGACACAGCCTTGCTTCACCCCAACATTGACCTTGAAGGGATCAGACTGAAGCCCTCCCATAACAACTCTGGCTTGCATGCCATCGTGCAATTGTTGCAGAATGGAGAGGAACTTGGGTGGTACACCAAGTTTGGCAAGTTGTTCCCAGAGCATGTCATGGTTAATGGTGTCAAAGGCTTTGCTGAGGTCGATGAAGGTGATGTAGAGGTCTCTGCGCTGCTCTCTGCTTTTCTCAAGTAGCTGCCGTAGAGCAAAGATCATGTCAGTTGTGGACCTGCACTTGCGGAAGCCACACTGTGTTTCAGGGAGAGTAAGTTCTGAGATGTACTCGACAAGTTGGGAGAGCATGATCTTTGCTAGGACTTTGCCTGCTGTGGAGAGGAGCGAAATTCCTCGACTGTTGCCACAGTCTGCTCTGTCCCCTTTCTGCTTATAGAGAATGATGATGTTGGCATCCTTCCAGTCCTGGGGTACATTCTCAGACTGCCAGATTTTGGTGATCAAGAGGTGTAAGCGGCGTGTGAGGAGGTAGCCCCCATGTTTGAACACCTCCGCTGGAATACCATCGGGTCCTGGGCTTTTGTTATTTTTCAGGCTCCTGATCGCCTTGGATGTTTCTCCGAAGTCAGGAGGGCTGTCCAAGTGTCGCATCTGTGGCATAACAGGCGCCTTGTCAAGGATGTTGGGGTCTGCAGGGTTGCTGTGATTGAGGAGACCATTAAAATGTTCGGCCCAGCGCTCAAGGATCTCTTGGCGGTCCTTCAGGAGGCTGTCTCCAGCAGCAGATCTAACAGGAGTGAGGGTTTGCTTCCTTGGTCCATGGAGAGCTTTGATGGCATCATAGAAGCCATGCGTGTCACTACAGTCAGCAAGATGTTGAATTTATTTTGCTTTCTCCAGCCACCAGGTGTCTTCCATGGCCCTTAGTGACAGCTGTGCTTTGGCTCTAGCCTTGGTGTAGTTGTCTTTTAGCATGAAGGATTGTGGGTTGGAGAGCAGGGCTTTGTGGGCCTGCTGTTTTTCTTGCAGAGTCAAATGGATATAAGAAGAGTTGTTGTCATACCAGTCCTGATGTTTTCTGACCTTGGTGCCAAGGGCTGTTGAGGCGGCAGAGTGGATGGCGGCAGATAGAACTGGCCAGTCTTTGGCATCAGCTTCCTCTGGGACATGAGAGAGGTTGCATGCAAGGTGGCGACGGAGGTCATCAATGGTGTCTGGGTTGGAGAGAGCGGCGATGTTTAGTCTTCTAGTCTTTGGGGCCGTCTTGGGACAGCAAGGTGGGATGACCAGGCGTAGTTTGGATCTGACCATGCGGTGGTCAGTCCAGCACTCTGCTAACCGCATGGCTCTAGTGATCATCACATCCTGTCTGTCCTTTTGGCGAACAATAATGTAGTCCAAAAGGTGCCAGTGTTTAGATCTGGGATGTTGCCAGGTAGTTTTGCAATGTTTTTTCATTTGGAAGGTGCTATTAGTGATAAGCAACTCATGCTCTGCACAGAGGGATAGTAGGCAGTGCCCATTGTTGTTCATTTTTCCTACTCCATGCTGACCAATGACCTTCTTCCAGATGAGATGCTCGTTTCCCACTCGTGCATTAAAGTCACCCATAAGAAGGAGTTTGTCGGCAGCTGGGACTTTCTGGATGACTTCATCAAGACGATGGTAGAAATCTTCTTTTGTGTTGTTATCTGCATCCAGGGTTGGTGCATAAGCACTGATGAGTGTGGCAAAGCGCTTCTTGGTAAGAGGAATGCGCCATGTCATCAGGCGCTCACTGATGCCCACAGGGGATTCCGGAATTTGCTGCAGCAGCTTGGTTTTCACAGCAAAACCCACACCGTGGATACGACGCATGCCTTCGGGAACCCCTTTCCAGAAGAAGGTGTAGCCTGCACCTACTTCCGTCAGGGAATCCTCGCCATGTAACCTGGTCTCACTGAGGGCTGCAATGTCTATGTTGTATCTTGCAAGCTCAAGGGCTACAAGAGCTGTCCTTCGGCAAGGTCTGTTGGATGCTATAGGCATGTCCAGTAGGGTGCGGACATTCCAGGTGGCAATGTTCAGATGAATATTCTTTTTGGTTTTTCGGCCGCAGTAGGGGATGCTCCGATGGCTGCGGCTAGCCATCCAGAGTGTTGAGGGAACAGACAATTTTTAGACCACCTTTTCCAGGTCCTTCCCCGTCAGGGGTGAGCAGTGTGGAGCTGCTCAGTCGCAGTGAAAGCTGCCGAGGTGGTGCGCTGCCCCATCCCGCAACACAACGACCGTCACTCCACTGCCGCCTGTGTGCATGGTTTGACTAGGCACTTCCAGCCACATCCTTGGCCTGTGCCTGCTGCCATTCCACATCGCCACAGGGCTTTGGTGGGGGCTTGGGTGCTGGGGTGGAAAGGAAAGGGAGTGGATGGAACAAGGAGCTTGCGCAAGGGAAGAGATTAGGGTGAGGGTAGGGGTGCGCAGTCCTTACTCCCACCATTCTTCGCTCAAACAGAGTAGCTTCCAGTGGCATGAGGAACTCACGCCGACCTTCACTCTGGTTTGAGCTGCAGGGGACTGCCGGTAATCCGGTTTGCTGGGTTCCGTCTATTGCCTGTCCCCACCTGCAGATTTGTGTTCAGGGTTTACTCCCCTAGCCTTCATCCGCCTTCCCAGCCGTTGTGGAACGTCTTCCTGTTGCCATCCTCCGCCTGGCCCACCGTTGAGGTCTTTGCTATTTGCCCATAGCTGGGGCAGGGGTTAATGGGCAGCAGGGCGTGTCCACACTATAGTGGGCCTGCATGCCGCGTCTCTGGGGCCCCCTGCTACTCCGAGATCCCATACAGCTTTGCCTGGAACCGCAAGGTACCAGTTACCGCGCGTGGCCACGAGGAGGCGTGTAAGGGTCTTGGCAATGGAGAGGCTGTGTACCGGCAGAGGAGACTTACGCGCTCGGCTCCTCTTTTCGCCTCCCCCCTAGGGAGGTGGCTAGCCGGTGGCGGTAGCTGAAAGCAGAGAGCAACAAGCAGGAGCGACATGCAGCATGCACTAACCTGCACTAACCAGCATGCACTAACCTGCAAGCACTAGTTCTACACACACACACACACACACAGTTCATATTGTCAGTTCATGTTGTCATGTTGCCACATGTGCATGTGAACCACCAATGTTTGCACACACATGCATGTATGCACACACATAAACACTCACACCGACACACACAAACAGACACAGACACACACACACACACAGATACACACATTTACACCCACTCTCTCTCTCTCACACACACACAGACACACACACACACAGTTCATGTTGTCATCTTGCCACTCGTGCATGTGAACCACCAGTGTTCGCACACATATGCATTCACGCACATACAGAAAGACACACACCCACACCCACAAACCCACACACACACACATTTTGTAGATGTTAATGTTCTAATAAGGCTCTCTTTACAATGTTCTATTAAATAATACTTTTTGTCATGGTATTGGTATTTAAGAGCAGTTAAAACTATCCGGTCAAATTAAGGGGGGTAGCAACGAACAGTGTTTAAAGGTTAATCACATGGACTTTATTTGGTATTGCTTTTTTGTGCAGAATAAATGTAATCAATTTAAACAAATCAAAATGAACCCAGTCCAACAAAAGCAAAGGATTTAGTAAATTGCAGTCAGTTAGAATTATCAACAATCTCACATTTTAGAGGTAAGCAACACTCTCTAAGTGACAGGAAAATGTGTTCACTTATTTTCTCCCTGACCTTTTTATGACTGAAGTACAAAGTGAAAAATGAAAACAGTGAATATTAGCGTAGGCTACATCAGACTTCCACCCTGAGGCATATGCATGTGTCTTTCCTCATCAATTAGGGATCATTCATTCTGTTGTTGTTGTTGTTGTTGTTTTTTCCATGGCTTCATATTAGTCTTTAGCTTCCTGTTTGTTCAGACTCCATGATTGTAGTCCATCAGCTGAGGTCGTTAAGTGCTCCATTACCTCAGCATGTGTCCAGCCGTCACTTTTCAAGTGTATTTCAATTAAATGTCACCTAATGTCCTTTGAATCTCACTTCACAATTGTGTGCAGCTTTCGTTTTTGACTAAATACAGTACAGCCTGGGGATGCTGTTAGGCAGTTTGTGTGTCTCGTGGGCCATGATTCTTTGTCCCTAGTAATCCCCGCAACAGCAGTGCCAGTAGTCAAACTGTGACTCCAGGATTAACACACTAGCATGTTTCCATGAATTCTCTCTCTGGAGTAATCCTCTTCAAATCGCTACTACTGACAAATATGTGTGTCCTCAAGGGTGTCTTGCTTGTTTGCGAGCCTTCATGACATGAATATTGAGCTTTTTTCTGGGATTGCATGTTTTTATTAAATCAATTCAAGTGAAATAATAACTCACTTGAACAATAATAATAGTTTTAACCATTTATATATATAAAAAAAAAATTGCAGTATACAACAGAATAGAATATAACATATAAACATACAAAAAATAAAAAACAGAACAGCAAACTGACTGAAAAAAATATATTCCATGATTTTCTTTGAATTTGAACTAATGTCACATGTCCATTTGAAATGATGCCAGGGGTGCTCTGCACTGCCAGATAGTTTGTTTGGAGAGAAAATTAGACAGAATGCTTCTTGAAGCATCCTACTCCATATGCAGAAAGGTCAAGCACATTCCTGGGAAAGACACAGCGCAATTTCTCAGACTAAATTACTTTGGCAGATATTAAAGCTTGCACTGTATATCCCCTGAATGGTAATTGCAACAGGCTCCTAACCTTTAACTCCAGAGGTCATTTCTTACCGAAGACTAACACTGTCTGAAGATTATTTTTGTTTTTATTTTTATTTTAGCATTATTTTTAGGATGGGTTCAGCTGAGTCACGGCATCGCAGAGCCATCGCAGAGCTCAGAGGATTTGTCAAAGCGCTGCTTAAACCAAATGCTCTTCCTGCGTCAGGTTTGGTCCTCCATAGATATAGGAATTTTGATTAGTGATCACAAATGTGGTAGGGTACATTGCAGTGCATGCTTTTCCGGTAGCTGGCTTTTGAATGCACTCAAGAGATTTACATAAGGCTGTCACACTGCAAGGAATGTGCCACTTGAAGAGAAAACAAAGGTTTTTGACAGGCATCAAGGTTACATGATCATAATCTTTCTGTGCATGAGCATCATTCAAATCAAACTGAATATGATGTGAATAAATATGAATTATAAGTCTATCAAGAACAAGGCAATGGTAACTGGCCTTTTATTCTACTTGTCTCCTCGCAAGGCTGTCAGCTTTATTATCATGACAGTATAGCAGGGTTCATTATAAAGTTGGAACAGCAAAGCACCGACAAGGCAAAATTAGACCTGACAGGTGCGCTGTCCATGTTATTATGCTGGTCAACATTCACCACTGTAATATGTGTTGCTTTGGTGGGGCTCTGAGGTGCTCTATTTGCAATGCTCCTGTGCGGAGAGCTAGATGGCAGAGGTGTGTGGATAGCACATGTGGTGCTCATTGTGGTGTGTGGACAGCAAATACGGTGCTCATTGTGCCAAAAGCAGTTCTTCACTCTATCTGTGTGCTCTTTGATTCTGGAAGCCAGATAAACAAATCTGTCACTTTTTTTGACACCCCAGTATCTGATATATCACATTTGATGCCCAGTGCAGACGTAGTTTGAATATTACTCTTTCAAACCATTTGGAGCATTTGCGCCATTTTCAATAATATCTGAAAAGTCATATTGGCAGTATGCACATCTGCACATTGTGAAGCATTTTATAAAATTCTATACATTGGAACATATGTTTTCTGGTTGCTTATGATGGAGGTGTGTGTTTGTGGTCCAGTTAATGCTTTCTGCCAAGACTGGGCAGCGACTGTGAGGGATGTGTTCATGTACAGTAAACAGAATGATGCAATGCGCCAACGTGCAAGCAAGCAAGTGCGAGATTTGCCGTGATGTGTAAAAGTGATGGGGCTTGCTGATTGGCAGGCCATCATTAAAGGTGAGTGATTTGACCATCCAAGGGTGGCCGGTATTCAGTAGGGTGAATCAGGAGGCAACAAGCTTGGTAATGATCACGGGTTGAAGTGCAATGACTTTAGATCCATGGCACAGGCTGTAATGCATAAGTATTGATCTGTTACTTGTCTTATCCTAAGCTGTTCCAGGATACTCGCAGGAAAGACTCACTATAAAGGCCTGGTGAAAGAAAATCACTTTAAAATTCTTTGTTGTGATGGTACCTTTCCTGTGGGTTTATTGAGGGAAAATAGATTCTTTTCTCCTCCTTTCTTTTGAGGTGGGAAACAAGCCAGATGGAGAAAATACAGATTAGACTCAACATTCTTCATCTGTTGAAGCTGTTCCAGCAGCTCCTTGGTGATGCATGCTTCTACTTAACAAGAGTGATGCTGTCGCATACTCAGGCAAGCTCGCCAATGTGACATGGTATAACGAGAAAGAATGAGTGAAGCTGTGGCGGACTCGGTGATGAAGGCCCCTTATCCTTCCCCATGCGCTTGACAAACACATCACAGCTTTTCATTTACATGGGGCTTGAATCCAGAACAGCCTCTGTAATAGTCATCTTCACCAATAGTGTGCTATTGGGAGCAATCACAACGCATTTCCATCTCTTCCCTGAGGTACATCACGCTTTTTAAGTGACTAAAAGGCATGAAAAATTAGATTGAAAGTCCGGTCACATGCATAACCATGTCTGTGGTTACATTGTCCTTGGCATATGCTCTTTTTCAATTTTACCATCACAACTAAAAGCCGGAGCCTACTTTTCAACTCCGAAGCAGAACTGAAGCAGTAATGTTGTAAGGGGAACTTGAGTGCACTGCTGCTGAGAAAATGGCCGGCTGAGGCTGAGTTGTTATACGCCCTCCACACTCCTGTGTTTACTAGCAGGTTCTGTTTGATGTAATTTGGAATGTCAGAGGGGTTCAGGCTCTCACTCTCAATTTGATTTCTATTTGTTGTCTTCGTCCTTCTCTAGTTAGGAAGGGTGCATAGTAAATCCAACTTGCTACTCTGTTTCGTCAAGCAACTGAGCGCTCAACCAACAAAGGTTTTTATTCCCAGCGCTGCATGCAGAAAGCACAGCGCATGCCTGCGTATAGCTCACCTAAAGTGACAGTAGAATAAACCCCTCTGCTGAAAACATACACCAAGTAACAGCAAGCTGGTGACTAGGGAAATCACTGTTCTGACAGGGCAGGGCAGCAGGAGTTCTATCCACTGCTCCTGGACAGCAAATCAATTGGAAAGTGCTGATTAGTACAACGGCCCAATCTTGAATGGCTTGAAGTAGACATGTGCTCACAAAATCCAGAGAGCCATTACACGTGCTCCTTGCTTAATATGAGGATAAAACATACTAAACATGAACTTCCAAGTTCCTATTGCAACACCATATTTTATAGACCACATATGATTTACCATTTCACCAGTGAATTGCTCAGGGCACAGGCAGGTGGTAAATAGTTTTCAGAGATCAAGAGGTAATATGATAGACATTGATCTTTCACTTCTTACCTAGCAGACACAAACACATCTTTTATATCCTATGGCTCCATATCAGACAGTCACTCAGGCACTGTCAGAGGAAAACGCTAGAAAGGCAAGAGTCTACCAAAACGCCCATCATGTCTATACATCAATAGCATTTACACTTGATGTGTCCACAGCCACCCTTTTAATTCGGCTGTACAAATTGGGTGAGTTCTAGTTTTTTAATTAATCAGTTAAGTAATTCATTATTTCTACTGAGCGAGAGACAAAAAGGCAAATATAAGCCAGCAGAAAATAACATTGAACATTTTTTAAAGTCTTTTAAAATAGCTTGTAGCCTTTTAAAATATCAGTGAGAGCGGTGCTTATTGTTCAGCATGTATCAAGATTATGCATGAAAGGTGCTATGTAAATTAAATTTGATTGATTGATTGATATAACTAGCTCTCAATTTTTCAATCAATGCTTTTAGAATAGTGTAATTTAAAACACTAACAACCAAATTAACACTAACAACTGGCCTTTTGAGGACGCTGAAATGCCTAACACAAAAGACAGCATTAAAAGATGACTCATTGTAATTCAGGGCAGCATACATGCATAGCCTCTGGACTCTGCTCAATGAAAAAATGTGGTTAATATTCCTAGCTATTTCTTCTCCTGAGGACCATATGTTCTACCGTTTTTTTACCATTAAACACTGAACATACTTGAGATGCTTAGCAACAATTAAGACTATTTAACATTTAAGCTGTGGTACAGAAGAAGATGAAAACCAAAATAAAGCATGCTGATTGACAACAGACAGCCTTCATCGCTATAATCAGCATGTCTATGTGACAGTACAGAGTTTTGTCCCACCATTATGCAGTGTGACTCCATTTGATTGTTTTCAAAGCTAAGCCTGTTGTCTCCATCTGAACCACTGGGTCTTTGAGCCTCGGATTCTTTGAAGAGCAGCTCAAGGGCATCAGATAATGTTATAGCCATTTATTCTGCAACAAAGAGTTTGTCAGCTATCAAAAGAATGAATGATTGTGCCCTGTAAAAGTCATCTTCCCCCGGTGTCATCGGGCACGCTGAGGAGATCTCCAGTGTCCACACGGGCTAATGAAAATGAGCCTCTATTACGCTGATGGAAAAAGTCATCAGGAAGATGTCAATAACAATGATGTGTGTAACAGTGATCCACTGGCCACAGAAATGCCACGGCACTGGAGTCTCTAAGCAGGAGATATCCCTCTCGTTTGTTTTCCGCTGTGAAATATGCCAGAATTAGGGCACGCGCACACTAAGAGGCCTCCTCTCATTTTTATACGGCTATTATGAGAGTGACTATTATGAATTACATTTATCCAGCAGGGTGAATCTTCAGTTTTAAGGGCTTGGATGAGCAATAATATGCAATCCAGTCTTCTATCTTCTCACCCCACTCCCCCTGGGCTGACAGAAGTAATAAGAGGCAGGCCTCTCCCACTGGTCTCACTCCAGAGACTTCATCAGCTGGATTAAAAACCCACCGAGAGGCCCCTCAGAGACTGGCAAGCCACAGTCAAACCTCACAATGCATCAGCCTCTACAACATGGACAACGCTGTGTGCATAATGTGTGGCTTTAAGGTATATATTCATCCACTGGCCACTTCATGGAGACTTTTAAAGTGGCTTTTCTGTACAACACCACAACACTAAAGCATTTTAATAATATATGACAATAACTTTCAAACTGTACTTCACACCTACACAAAATAACAAGTACAGGAAAAAAATGGAAAACATCACTGTTGTTTACCGCCTGTCTATTATATGCCAGAGACATACACACTAAATGCATCTGTCTGTCTGACACTCTTTGAAAACTCCAACCGTTCTCAATAGTTATAAAAATACAACCATCTATCAGTCTCTGGCAAGCTCCAAAATATAAACACTGCATAAACAGCACCTGCTCTCACCTTCTGTTAAATTGAAGCGGCTGTTTGGCTACTGTAAATCTCCTCAATGAATGTGTAGACGTGTGTAATTGCACTACTACAAGTCCCTTTCTTGGTCCTTTTCCAGCCAATTGAAATTCCCCTGAGGAGAGCCAATAATTGACACTGAACAACAAAGTAGTAGGATGGACAAAATCCAATGGCACTATGGACAAGTATGGAACACGTCTTCTACAGGTAAAAAGTGCTCTGCTCTGTCCAGATTATCTACATGCGCTCACACAAAGGGTCAGTGTAGACTCTTCAGATACTGTATCTAGGCAGGAAGGTAGTGTTCGGAGTCTATTCTCAGCCTGCTCACTGAATAGCTGTTTATTCTGTTTTCACACACTCTCCTTCATCGGTCAACTCATCACTTTCTCTGCAGTGATAATTATACATGACATTTTAGCATGGAGAAAAGCCATTTGCCTCTCGTAATAATGTATAATTTGTTACACCATTATCAATCGAGTGACACATTTGTGATGTGCCCAGCACAATCAAACAAGGCAATGCCAACTAAAGCTATGGGATGAGCTACTTTTGTGTCCCCAAATATCACATGGGAAAAAATAGATCATAATCATATTGAATAGTATAAAACTTGTTTTCATAAAATAAATTATTGTGAAAGTAAAAGCAGCTTCTTTCCAGTATTGGATTTCAATATTTCCATTGAGAGGTTTACAAAACACACACAGGGAGTGCACCATATAAAATCTATGATATTTTATTTTAGAAAAATCAGCAGTCTTATACATTTGACCAGCTCAAAGTTAACCCAATCAATATCACCTAGAAACCAAAAGAGAAATTAAACCAAAAATTAAATACAATATCTTATATTTCACCCTGATTCCCTCAGTGTTGACATTAATGTGGGAAATCAATCAAACATTTAAAATGCCACTTAACATTGAGTAATAATGAAATTTTGTTAGCTACATAGCTCACTTGACTTATACCGTATGTTACAGTATGGAGGTTCGCCAATTGTCCAGTGTGACACTGAAAGCCTACCATTTAGATGTGATATCAGTCACAGGTTATCACTCTAATCTTTGTCAATTAAAAACTATCAGAAGAATACAGTAATTATCCTGAAATTTGATGTTTTTTAAAAAGTAATACTTCATTTGTTTTATATATACACATGTCTATTACTGATGTCACAATTCACTACAACTTTGTATAATATACAAAGCAATTATTTTATGCTGAAGCAACACTGTTTGGCAAAAATAACTAAATTAAGTAACATTCTTTTATTCCCAATACAAAAATGTGATGCTTCTCAAGATGCATATGATCTAGTGATTAGCCTTTTGATGCCTTAGATAAAACAAAAGGTAATCCATCTGGATAGCTTCAAAACTATTGATACACACAAAGCATGGTTTAAATGGGAATCAACCAGCACTGTGTTTTTTAGAAAGGAAGAAAAACAGATGGCATAAAAAAAATCACAAAATCATGCAATATGGGTATAGAGAACAAATAAAACATAATAAGGATTTCTGTGGGGGTGGGGACACTGCCATTTACAGACAATTAGATCAAAAATCACAGGCCCTTTTAAATCACATTTTGATGCAAAGCAACATTAAAAGCATTTCATTTTTGTTTTGCCATTGTGCTCACCATTATATACACATTTTATACAAAGATTTAAATTATACAGTCCAGGCTGGGAAATCACATTACTATCGCTTCATGAAAAAAGAAATGAATTAGATATCACTGCACTACAACCTGATTTTGTTGTTGAAATGTGTAAAGCATGTGTTATCTACATTCTGTCCGCATCATTGCTCTACAAATGATCACATCTACTGGGTTATGCACATATATTGTTCTGATATTAAACATAACATGACTATATGCAAAAATAATGTTCACTTTCTTAAGATGATGCAAGTCTACAATCCTCTCTCCTACAGAAACCTCAAACAACACATGATCGTTTTCTTGTGATCTGCCCAAAGGATCACATAGATTGCCAATTGCCCAGGTATTCTTATAAAGAAATCATCTTAACTTTGTAATTTCCTAAGGATTGCTATCAAAAGTAGAAGTGTCCAGTATGAAACCCAAACCATGGGTTCTACCATTCTAAAAGTCATGCAGTGTGCATACCAGGCGCTTGATTAACTCCTCCCACATCAGAGGTAAACAACTTGGGCTTGATGTTCCAAAAGTATTGAAACACTGACATCCTCATGGCACTGAGAGAGAGAAAACAGAGCGCTGTTCTCACTCAGTTAATAGTGGTCTCAACACTTTAGTACACTGGAGAAAACTCAACCTGTTCTATTGGGTTTTAGTCCAGTGAGCCTCACTCTCTGTCTCTCCACAAAATAAGATACGAATGCTAAAAATTGTCTACATTCACCTTTTATATTTTAATGTTAGTCAAGTTCACTTTTTTGTTATTCATAAGTATAATCCGTAACAAAATAACATTTATGTGTCTTTGCTCAGACACAGATATATACTGTACATATTTTAGATCGAAATAGTCTGAGATGGCGCATGGCACAGTCTGCGGCTGAGTTATACTCTGGTGGTGGAGTGTCCGTGGGGGATGCTGGTGTTGTTCTGTGAGTTGAAGGGGCTGTAGGGGTGCAGAGGCTGCATGGCTGCCAGCGAGTTGGGGATCATGGTGATGGTTTTGGGCGTCATTAGCGGGACATCGTCGGGGGAGCGGCGCAGCGTGAGCGTGTAGTCGGGCGGGCAGGTGAGCCGGAGCGTGTCGTGCGCCTGCAGCGACTCGCACTCGTGCTCATGCTCCAGCTGCTTCATCTGCAGGGACATGAGCTCCTCGTTCTGGATGTGCGCGATGTCGTTGCTGAGGTTCCTCTGGGGGCTGAGCCGCCGGCTCGACTCGTGCCGGTGCTTGTCCTTCTTGTAGTAGAGCGCGGCGAAGGCCAGGATGTTGAGGAAGAGCAGCGAGGCGCCCACGGCGATAGTCACGCTCAGCTCCGTGGAGTAGTCCCGCCTGGTCTCAATGATTACGCTGGTCTCCTCCTTGTCTGGCGTCTGCTGGTCAGTGACTTGCTTGTTGTTTGTGTTGGGGGTGACGGGGTGCCGTGTGGTGGAGGGCCACAGCTTCCCAGACAGGCGCTTGGTGTAGGAGAAGGGAGTGGTGTCCTGGGGAGGGATCTTGGTCGTGGTGGACACGTACTGAAAGAGTTCATTGATGTTGTGTAGATGTGGCACAAGTTCCAACCAGAATGCAACTTTAGTGGCTCGGTAGTGATCTCGAACGCGTGGCTTCAGTCCGATGTGCAGATACAGCTGGTCCTTGGGGTTGTACTTCGACCAGGCCACTTCTTCAAAACGGTTCGGTTTGGTGTGGATGAACTTTGTGTCCTGGGGCACAGGCTGATTAGGATCTCTACAATCGAAAGAAACATATTTGTATAATTGCAACACTGGTATATAGTACATTTTCTCTTGTTAAAACCATCTGAATAATGTAAGATTGCATTAAGAATTTAAAATCGTTTTAGAAATGCATAGAAAAGCTGACTAAGCATTAACTTCGCTGATGTAAAATCACAAAAAATCAAACATCAAAACACACTTACCCAGTCTTGGCAAAATTAGTCCAATACGTCATTACCACAGCACTCAGCATGACATCATTTTTGGAGAAGTTGCAGTTGAAGAGGTCGGTGGGGCCGATCATGGGGATCCCAAACACGTAGGGAACTTCATCTCCATGCGCTGAGTCGGCCCAGCTAGGCTTCATGTCGCTCTGGCAGTGGTGGTAGAAGGCGTAGAAGTAGGTGGGTGAGCCATACTGGGCGTGCAGGTCGGCTGTAGCCACCGCTGGCGCCACCCACTGGTGGTCAGTGAAGAGCGCCACCAGGGTTTTCCTGCGCGTCTCTGGGTTCTCTTTGTCAGCCCAATCTGTGTACATGAACTTGATGGTTTCCCGTAGAGTATATTTGGCCTCTGGGTAGCCATACAAATGATCAACAAAATCCACCACAGCGAAATCAAACTCATTCCCAGGCACGCCGTCCTCACTGTCAACAACGCCATCCACAAACTTGAAGCCCTCTCCTTGATTCACTCCCAGCATGATGTCATAATTCAAGAACTCCCCTTGCTCCATTAAGATCTGTGGATCATCTGGGATCACATCCCCGTCAATAACAGGCCCAAAGGCAATGTGATACTTAGCAGGAGTGACACTCTGCTCGATGAGCTCCTTGTAGTTTTTGTTTTGGAGGCACTCAACCAGCTCAACTGTGTCCGCCATGTTGCATCCAACCTTCTCCGCCAGCATCCGTGTATATTTGGCCGGCTGGTAGTTCACAGCCCAGCTTGACAGAGCTGTGCCACTCTGAATAATAGCCTTTTGGAAAAGATCTGTGGAAAAGAAAGGTAAATTAAGAAGTGGGCATTTGAAAATAACCAGACTTTAATTATTTTACACGCGTTTACACGTATCCAGATATTTTTTAAACTGATATTTTTCTATCAGCTTTTATTATTTCAATTCTGTCCACATGTGTTACACAAGATTGATTATTTACAGTTTATTTGATAGAGACAGATACAGCTTAAATAGACAAACTGATATCAAGGTTTATATAGCTAATGCTAATTTGCTACACTATGAGTATATGGAATTCTAATGAGAGCCATATAAAGGCTGTTTATGTGTGGATGAAAGACCCAAACACAGAAAATTGTCCTGAAAATATGTGGGTACGTGTATATGAGTCTAAATTGATTGTAATATAGCATTGTATTCTACCTTCTGAGTAGTGTGAAAGTGTCAGCAAGCTGACACAAGAGGCTCCTGCTCCAGATCCAAATATTGTCACCCTCTTTGGATCACCGTTAAAAGCTTGAATGTTTTCCTTTATCCATCTGAGTGCCTGGATTTGATCAAGTAATCCATAGTTTCCTTTTGCAGCTTGATCCCCTGTACTAAGAAAGCCTAAAAGAAATATAAGAACTGAATTATGAGCAGAATTATACAGAAATCTTAAAATGATGATAATGATTCAGTGATGATTCAGTCATCAATAATGACTCAGCTTGAGTCAGGACAAAAGCATTTAAAAATGTTTATATTTAATGTGACAGTATCTCATGGCAACGAAGCCCTGAAGGTAGTACATTCATCTCATCTTATAACTGCCATCTTGCCTTTACTGAGCCGAACACATAAAAGTTTGCCTTTCTCCTGATTCTAACTGATGGGGGTGTCCTTGCATTGATAGCGATCCAATAGAATTTGCCATTACACCAGAGGAAGTGATCCATCGCAAGTGACATTTCTCCTTCTACAGGCTTGGTAAATGCACCAGAAAGACCTTCCTGTTATTCACCAGCTGATATAAAACAGCCACTGTAAGACACAAACATAACAGATACGTCTTGTATCTCACAGTGAAACCATATAACAAGGTCATCAAAGTTTTGCTTTATATCCTGTCATCTTGTAAAATGTACATTAATAATACATCTCCAATAATTCCATTTCTGAAAAACAGGGATATTTTGTTTACATTTAACATATTTTGTACATATCTAATTATATTATAAATTCATTGGTAAATCCCAGTTATAGTTAGTACAGTAGTATAGTGCAGTTATAGCATTAAAATGTCAGGACAGAATGAGATGCATGTGAATTGAATTGTCTCAGCCCATGATGACCAGCCTCTCAGCCACAGACAGGAGTAACTGCCCAGCTCCATGCAGCATCACATGTCCATCTGGGGCAGGCGGCTATGGCATAGACTGTATGGGCTATGGTCATTCTGACTCATGTATGAATTGAATGCAAATTGATGGTTAAAAGGGTAACGAGTTCACGTGGTTATCCATAATACTTAGTATGTTTAATTCCTTATAAATAAATTCATTATTTTCAATATGTTCTGTTTTAATCTAGTCTATTTATTTGAGGGGCTAAAATGAGTTAAGAATGAACAAAAACCATTGTAACTACACAGGGAAAATAGGAAAGTCAGTGACTTAAGGCTTGAAAACACACTTTGCTTTTTTCCTAAATGTAAGATCTGTAACAGAGAAGTATCATTTCACAGAGTGAGCAGTTACATGTTGGAGATGTCATCAGAGTGAGCAATTACATGTTGGAGATGTCTCCAAAGTGAGCAGTTACATGTTGGAGATATCATCAGAATGAGCAGTTACATGTTAGCCTGGCGGGCCATCCTATATCATTGAAATGTATAGTCTGGAATCGAACCATTTACCTCGCTTAATCCAAGGGGCGGGCAGAGGCATGCAATAGGCCAGCGCTACGACCATATCCGTATCCGGTCGGCAAAACGGCAAATACATCCTTCTTCGAAAGGAATTACTTAAGTGCATTGTGTTGCTCAACTTTCAAAGAAAAGCACCAACTCCTCCAAAGTTGACGCCAACGCCGATTCAAACAACCGCTCTTCGTTAGCCATAGCCACCTTCCTTGTTGTTCACCGTCACAGGACTGTCGTTATCCTGTTAAGCCTGCCTTAAGACTCTCAAACAAAATAGAGCGCTGTGATTGGATGAAGTACACGGCGTCAGCCAATAGAAATCCCTATGGTTTGATACTAGACGTACAGGCTGAGCAAATTAATTTGCCGCCGCTAGGGTGCGTCTAGATTTCTAGGCTAGTTACATGTTGGAGATGTCTTCAGAGTGACAAGCTCTTCAGCTGAGAAAAACTACAGCTCTATAGAAGAGTCAGTAGAGATTTAAGAGAGCCTGTCATGGTACGATGCATAACTCTAAAATCATGAGAAAAAGTCTAGAAATGCCTAAAAATCTAATGTTATTACCGGTAGTTATCAGTCATGTCAATTGTACTTGAATAATTATAAACCTAATCAACGGTGTACAGGATTGGTATAATAGCTGTATTATGCAGAGAGCTCATAAGAAGTATCCTATTTGACTACTAAATACTACAAGTATAACCTGCCAAATTAAGCTCTGTGTTTTCCTTGTCATTGTAATGACACTTTAATCAACCTGTGAAATTTGTTGGCTGCCATTGTGTCACTGTCCAAGGATTATCACCTCGATTGGGATCTCAATGACAGTGCAAGTCAGTGTTCTGCTTTCCTACGATAATCTTGCTGTGTAATTAAATTGAAATCCCTCTTCATTTCACACCAAATGCAGAGAAGGACATCCAGGAAATAAGAGCAATCCCTCTGAGAGAACACCGTTGGACTCAGTCAGAGGGAAATCTGTCCTGCCCAGGACTGCTTAACATTACCGAAGGGTGAGGAAAAATGTCAGCAAAGGTCTAATTGACACGGACCCATAACCGTGCCTATCAGGAGTCCCCTGCTGCATTGGACTGTTTGATCTAACCAATTTTGCCAATCAAGTGAGTGGTCTGCCATGCCTGAGCACATTGATAATTCCAGCCCAGCAGCGCCAAGCACCCAAATAAAATGAGGTCTCAGTGACCTTCACCTATGGTGCATAAATCACCTGACTCCAACCCAGCCTTTGATAAAGGTTAATTGAAATCTTCTCCTGTGATGTAGGACTTTCACTATGCAATTTATTCCAGAGTCATAAACACACAGCTAGTTTTTGCCATGCCCTAATGAGGCATTGACCCATACAAACCAAGGCCTTGGAAAGAGTAGCACAGCTGATTTAAGGCCGCTGTCTTCTGTTTTACTTCATGGAGGCAAAATGATACTCAGAGGCATCTTTCCTGTCTCAAGATGGCTACAGCTGTCAAGAGTGAGCCTTGCCTCAGAGCAGAGGGTGTGCAGATAACTCAACCAATGCCAGCTTTTTCTAATCAATGTGAAAATGGATGAGTACCCTTGCAGAATTCAATAGCAGCCTTGTCCCTATCAATAAGTGATGCTGGAGAGGGAGTATCTTGGGTATCAGCATCACAGCGTAAAGACTCACCCATGCCAACTGTCTACAAGTTGAAAAAATAATATGTATCTAGGCAATTTCTTCTTTTTTTTCAATTCAGAATCAGAATCAGCTTTATCCAAACCTAAACTCCCAATGCAAAACCTGAGGGTTATATTAAACATCAGCAGTTTATCAATACCCTTTTAATATGAGCCATTGCCTTTTAATCTACATAATTTGTATTTGCTTTATTGTTTCAATATGTTCTGCTTCCTCAAAAACTTGATTTGATTTCATCTGATTAAAAGACTTGAACCCTCATTCCCACTTCTCCACACAGTTCTATGCGGAGCAGGGAAAGGTCAGAGCAGGGCTGCTATTCATTTATGGGCTCCATGCACCGGAGCCGCACTTGTTCATCAACTCCATTCATTTATATCTCCCATTGTCAATCACCTTCTTTCATCCACAACTATTAGATGATATTTACTGAGAGCCCAAGGAGAGAGATCACCAAGGAGACAGAAGTAATCAGCATGTCAACCATGAAAAAAAAAAACTATACACAAGAAAAGTAACACAGTATTGTTTTTTTTGTTAGATTTTAACACCACCACTCTATTAGTAATATAAATTTAACCCAGGATTCATATTCATAGGAAGGAAACAGAAGGCAAAACCACAGTAATGCCTAAGCTTTGCACAAAGGCTTTACTAACTGCATCAGTTGTTTCTGATCTACCTGAAGCACAGAAAATGAGGATTTGGGCATCTAGATTACTTTACCTTGAACATTTCACATCACTATGGATTTTCTAAATTTCCACTGTTTTACACTTGCTTTGTATTATACAGGTAATGTAATGTGGTCTGTTTTCCCAAATGTATTACATGCTTTAAAAATAACAGCACAAAATCTCTCATCTGGTGTTCAAAGAACAGTCTTCTGCTTAGGCTACTGAAATGGTGTACACAGGTAGCCAGGTAAATAGTGCCAATAGATGCTAAAAACATCTGAGTCTACACAAATGACTCTGAAGTCTGAACTGCATTTATAAATAATGCTCACAAAACCATTAGTATTTTGTACACGTCACTGGAACGGACCCAAGTTGTTTTTCTAATGTTTGGTGTAGAAGAACAGTGAAGTTGACACTGGCATTGAGCAGACTGTCACCCAGACAGAGGGGGACAATGAAGATCAAGGGGAAATTCTCACCTAAAACTCCAAGTCTGTAGTTGATGGTGACTACAATGACATTTCCATAGCTTGCCAGGATGCTGCCATCGATCATGTTCCCGGTACCTTCTATATATGATCCACCATGAATATACACCATCACCGGCTTCAGACCATTCTCATCATGGATATCTGTAAATGAAGAAAACACGTCTGACTTGACAACATAAAACAGCATCATATATTTTACGGTACTATATTTCATTTTCCATTAGGATCCATAGGTTCTGCTAATATTTATGAAATAACTAAAACAAGTCATTTCATTTTCAAAGGGACACAGGCTCTCTTAGACCTGGATGGCATTTCTGCACTCATTTGCAGATCACCTTTGGTACATGTTGCAAGGCACCGCTGCTCATCTATATGCTAATTTATCCGAAAAAGAAAAAGATCCAAAAAGGGGCTACTCAATACGATTAAGCCTGAACTTCCTAAGATGCACTAAGTGGAGACAAAAAGAGGGGTGAAGTCGGGGTTGAAATCAGCTTCAAGTGTGGGCAGTGCATTCTGACGTCAAATACACTCAGTGCACAACAAAATGAAAAGGAAATGTACTTCAACCTTGCTGTCTGGAATGGCACAATTTCACCCAAGTGTTGAATATTCAAGGACACCAGTGGATGATGTTTACAGTTTAATATGAGAGACTGCTTCCCCCGGGCCACGCATCTCTTTACTGATTAATTCACAATGAGAAAATTCCCCTCTTACTGTCTCTGCAAAGACCCTGATAAAGCAAACCTTTAGTAGCTAATTGCACTTTTTGTCTGCTAGAAAAAATAACCAGACATTAAATGAAAATTACAAATGGTTTTAGAGCAGCGTGTAATGCTTGCATGAACATAATGGGGGAAACTGTGCTCATTCAACAGAGCCCATTCTGCAGATGTGAAAATAGTGTGCTTACACAGTTTCTCTACACTCTTGAAACAATCATAGTGTGCACACTCGAATCCTGAGAGCAACATGACTCCACAAACAGTATTGGTATGCTTATTACTTGCTATGAGAATATATATAAGTAGCTAATGCCTCACTAGATTCAGTTGTTGTGATGTTTGTTATGAAGAGTGAAAAGCCTCGTTTTGGAAAAAGCTCTTCTCAGCCCCTACACATTTCTGAGAGGTATTAAAAAGCCACAGCCTGAGAAAACAATTTTATCTTAACACTCCCACTGTTTGATTTAATGCTATGTCCCATAGAGAAAATTAACCCACTGTGACAGAATTTAGAGGATCTAGGCAGACTGGTGAGATTGCGAGAGGCAAAGTAGTCTGAGATCTATGGTGTGAAACTCATTCCTGAGCTGTTAAAACAGTCCACGGTGAGTAAGATTGTTTATGTTTTAGTGAAATGCCACTTCTATATTAGAAGTCGCTGATCTGAGACCTGAGAAAGGATGAAACAGGTTGTTCCCAGCAAAGATGAAAGAGAAAAAAACACACAAAAGGGTAATGGAAAAAATGTAAAGCAGAGGATTTGTACTACTGTACATGCCCATTCCCATAGGCATCCTAGTCTACGGACACTTGAGTCCTTGAACACAGCTTGAAGCCAAGTGTCATCTAGCAACAGCACTGCCTCACATCATTCATCCCCTCTCCCCTCATAGTCTACAGTGAGTTGACCTAGAGCTTGTCAGTGAGTTTGAAAATGAAGTTTTCCTCTAAGCTGGGCATTCACCAAAACATTTGCAAAAAGTAGTCTCCAGTAACATTCCCAGAGTCATTATCGCACGCATACTGAAATAATTAGTAAAATTATGCTGTAGGCAGCCCGGTGGGTAGATTAGGGTTGTCAAAATCTCACTGCCTACAAGCTTCAGACCACAGGACTGTGGTCAGATGAACATTTAATGTGGGCATGACACAGAACAGGGACACTGCTGCTTACAATTGTCAGAAGGGTGATATCAAGCTCAACGTGTGCCTGCTTATCCAGCCCTTGAGCTTGACAGCTTGGCAGAGTAATAGTTCCCTGTTAACTCTTTGCCAGTCGGAGAGCACACCTGCAGAAATGGCCCTGTGGCTTCCCCATGGTAATCTCCACTCAGTTTCCAACCACACAATGATGCTCAGGACAAAATGGAATTGTAAAAAGATAACTTTTCAGTGCAGAGACTTTTCAGTGCATACCTGTTAGATAGGAAATTCAGGGATTACAACAATCCAAAAGGTTCTACAACTCCACAATACTTTCTGTGTAGCGTGTTCATTACAGAAGTTAATAGTGACAAACAGGGATGGTTCACTGCATACCGTAGCTTCATGATTGAATCAACTAACTAATTAGAGAATAATCCTATATGATCATCAGCTAATTATCCTATGAATGGCCAAATACAAAGTAAAATGCCACTGCAGAGGTGGATGGCTGGTAGCATTGACCAAAATATGACAACAACTAAAGGCATGAGCTTACAGTATATCTCCATATACAAAACTGGCATCTTTTGAAATAATTAAAATATAAAGTATATTCAATGCAAATGAGAATAGGGATCCCCACTGGGGACTGGGGACATTGTTACAAACAAGTACCCTGGAAATCCAGAGTTCTCACGAGAGCACAATTTGAATTGTGCCCGCAAGATACTCTGGCCACGAGCAATGATCCAAATTTCTTCTATCTCTCGAGCGAGAGGGACCAATCAAATCGGTGTAGGCGGGACAAAGGCGAGCTACACTGATGACTGACACTCATAAATTGCTGTGATTGGTCGTAGCGTTATCCAACTGCGTGCAGTGAGAGTTTCAAATGCATGCTTGGTGCCGCCCCTCGAATTGGGCCATTTTCATTACTCGTGGCCAGACCCTTAATCTGAAAGATTCCAGGGTCTGGTTTACCAGGCTAACAAACAAGATGACTAGCTCTACAGGTCTAACTGATTATGTAGCCTTTACCAAGTAGGGGGACCAGTCACTGGACAGAAATGTCAGACCTCACTGAAGGCCCAAATGTGAATGACAGAATTAGGTGGACCGATATCATAGCTGATGCCAGTGACAGAGTGCATTTCCTGGCAAAGCACCAGCCAATCACTGCAGATGATAAAGCATTGACTACATTGTCTTAAATGTTTTCATTTGTGATGAACTGACCTAGATCTTGTGACGATATACTCTAAGACTAAGTGTTGGTCAATTGAAAGCTTTACTGAAGCCTTGAAAACAACATGTCTCTCTTTGCTAATAAATATAGGCTTTGTCACTGCAGGGCCTATTCATAGTGTAGCCTTCTTGCCAAATAATTATGCTGTGAGGATTTGTTCACATTTAGTTAGCTAGTTATCATATGTGACCTGATCTGGCAAAATGAGTCACAGTGACCCAAATAAAAAATTGGGATTTTGGTATCAATGGACAGAGGACACAATTTAAAATGATATCCAGGTCAAAGTCATATCTTGTTGTCAAGATACAGCATTTTGAATTATGGCCTCCCGCCATCTCTTTCCAACTGAAAAACTGAGAAAATCGGCCACTTGGATTTGCCCACTTGAATAATATTTTTTGTAACTTTACATTCTTGTCTTGACTATGAAACTTTGGGAAATCAATTTTAAGTGCCTCTTCTTTTATATAACACCAAAAAAGAAAAATCTACATGTTTAATGGTTTCTGAAGTAATCGGCCTATATCTCAAAATTAGTATCTGCGACTTGTGACTCATTTCGTCAGATCTGGTCACATATTATGACCATATTATAACCATATTATGGTTTGCAACTATCATTAGTGGCTCGGAGCAAACCACAAACATTTCCAGATGATCAACACATTGCTTCAGGAGCATGGAAGGGGGTGGGGTGGTATCATTTGATTGCCTGATGAGCTCAGATATCAATTGCACTCACACTTCATTGAATCTATCCAGCCCATATAACACTACTAAATTACTCAATCTGGGCCCACTTCCCCGATAACGACGGAGACACGCTCTTAAGAGGGTTTTCTACGATTCATCTTACGATCGTTCGTTTGGTTTTTCCGACTGTTTCCCGAACATGTTCGTAGCGTGAACGCGCATACACTGCTCTTAAGATGCTCTTAAGGGGAGCTGTCCACGTTAATAGTTCTGAAATATCCTGACGGTGATGTCAGGTGACTGCACGTCACAGCTATAGGCCTACCATTTAAACTTCGGATCTACACATTAATTCACATCAATACGAAAATAGAAACACTTTGACATCTGCATGTAAGCATCCCAAGTAGGTTATATACCACACAGAGACATAAATAATTCTAATTATTTTAAGATTAGATCAAAATAATAAGATTAGATCACCATGCAATAATTTTTCGCGGTGCCACTTAAGAACACGTTTGAAGATAAGAAAGAAGTCGAGTAAGAAAGAGAGGAAATGTGTAGGCTTAGATTTTGATGCAGTAGGCTACAGACTAAACCACATGTTGCTTTCTCTGCTTTTTACCTCATAGGCCTAATAAAATATAGCCTTCACTTAGCAAAGATAATGTTAAACTATTCTGGCAACGTCTCGTTTAATAACTTGATTGCATTTTTGTCCGCTTTTCATCACATTATTATGACCATTAAATGTAGGCTATTTTGCACGCTAAAATCTGATTCATCACAGGTAAACACAATAAAGAATGGGAACGTAAGTTGGATTATGTATTCTAAGTTGTAATTCCTCTGTATGTCCTGTTGGTGACCTCAGTGAGAAGTACTGTTAAGACGCTCTTAGCCGGTAACGAGTAGCCTACTCAGGAGCACTCGTAGATCTACGAGTGTTTTCACGACGCTCTTAAGCTACGATGGTTTCGGGAAACAGTCGGCAAATCTTAAGACGTTCGTAAGAGGGACTTTACGACGCTCTTAGGCTTAAGATGCTTTCGGGGAAGTGGGCCCTGACCTCTAGATTAAGCCTGACAGATTGCTGTAGAAGTATTTTCACTTTTGGTCGCAACTTTTGTATAGAAGTAGCAATCTTAGATGTTGCCACTTCTGCATGGCCAGCATGAGTTACTGTAGCAAACAAGTGTTTCACACACAGCTGACATCATCTGCATTAGCTTTAGGACTGGATGACCAAAATTAACATGACTTATACTCATCACAATTGACACTATACCTGTATATTGTCTATTGGCTATACTGTAAATGCAGGCCAGTCACCTCTTCAAATCGTTCATAACAATCCTTGGCCATCTTGCCTCATCTCTGACAGAGATGATGATCTGGCTAAACTGATAATGCATTCCTTCTTCCACTCTCTAGCAGTTTGCTCTCTTGACACCATGGACATAACTGGTAGTGACAGATGAAACTGCTCCAAAGTCGAGGATTCACAGGCCAGTTACTGAAGTAGCTTAATGGCAGGCATTCCAGCAGGTTTGTCTTTAACAAGCTCCACAGGGTACACAGGACTACACAGCTGCACCCACCATTTGTTTGAGCAGTATTTGCAGTCCCAACTAACTGCATGGACTTCATCCACTCCAGACTCATGGGCTTTTACAGCAAACGTTACTGGCTGAAGTTCAGCTGCTGGCCCGGTCCATGTTCCTGTCTGTGGCCAACAGCAGACCTCTGGCTAAGCTCCACTACACTAGATCAGCAACAGTTGCTACCAGACTTGTTGAAGTTTTTAGTTTCTCATTTCAGCACATTCAAGCAACACACACAAACATGTTGCAGTGACTGGAATGCCCAAATGGCCGTTATTGTTGACAAATAATGCTAAAACCCAATCAAATAACAATGAGTAACATTAGGCTGTACAGCACTAGGCTGCATGTAAATGTTTGGTAATTCTATGTTTGCTAAAAGGCAAACTGACTGCATTTTACTATACAAACCACTATACCTTGACTGCATTTCATATTTACTTTACTCACCACGATACCTTGACTACATTTCATATTTACTATACAAACCACTATACATTGACTGCATTTAATACTAATAATACACAATACTGTGTTAAGACTGTTCTAACAGTTGGCAATCCCACTCTGTCATCTGGAATATAGCAGACTACTAGTCTTGTTGCAGTGTTTGTTGATCCTTTAACATTATGATATTGAACACTGTGTAGACTGTGCACTCCTGGTAACTTCTGAACTTCTGAACATTTCTTTTGCAAAACAGCACATACAAAACATTTCTAATGTCAATTAGATTGATTACACTTTAGTTATCAATTTCTAAAGTGTAATTAAAGAATGAGTGTGTGATTTGTCAAAACATGCCATTTTGTACACTTCTTGTAAGACCTGCATACTAAAGCAGTAACCTCAGCTCAGGTTAACACTTCACAGGATTTACATTCCCTTATGGCAACACAGAAACAGACAGCTACAGTATGTTGTACTTTCTTGTATCCAAGAAGGACAAATGTTCCCATACTGTTGTGGATCTGTGGAGCTGAACTGAAGCCTCAAGTAAACACCTTCAAAACAAACTGGAGACATGCTGAGATTGACTTTTCTTGTCCCTATCACACAAGCCCACCACTGTTGTCTCCAGTATTGTCAAACACTGTCCCTTTCGGGAACGAAAATGTGATCACCCTGTCATCTTTGATCATACCTACTATAGATCACCCTCATCTTTGGGATCATACCTACTGTAGATCACCCTGTCATCTTTGTGATCATACCTACTGTAGATCACGTTCACCTCTTTGTGATCATGCCTACTGTAGATCACCTTCTCATCTTTATACGTTAGCAGGCATCTCTGTCTGCTAACTTGATGTCACAAAGATGTTTCTGACCATCTAAAGCCAAGACAACCCGAGCCAGAACACTCAGTTCATAAGGTGTATGGTGTTCATATATTGTGCTAGACTACTTCATCACTGTGGCAAGTAGCCAACACTGACACTTCAGAAGCACAAATGTACTTGGGTTACCATATTTGCTTTAGCTTGTTTACAGCAGCTACTGTGCTGCCTTTGCTTTGTTGGTTGTCAAATGTTGGCAGGCTATAAGGTAGCTTTTCTTCCCTACAACATCATCTGAAAATGGGGTTCTAGCCATATGTGCTTTTCAGGCTGTATTAAATTGAATCTTTTTCTTTTATGGATAAGGAAAGGCAAGGAACTATTGTCCGATGGAGTAACATAAGGCAATTACATTCAACCTTGCAAGAATTACATTTGACTTTGGTGGGCTACAAAATACTGTAAGATATTGCGGCGGTGACCTCCAGATCTTGAGGAGCTGCAAGGATATTAAATTGCTTTAGGAGCTCATCAGACAAAACTGCACTAATGATGCTGCAAGCGATATAGTCTTTTTACTACGTTTGTCAAGACTGGGAGTGTACCTCCTCCTGTCTATGCTGTGCAGACACATCATAATTGTCAGGAAGGCATATCTGTCTTCTTGGACTTTTATGATCTGTTGCTCCAACTAAACAGTGTTCAAATTGTAGCTGCAGGCTAACTGTGATAAAAACGTAACTGTAGAGCACAGACAGTTTATAATATGTATTCCAAATAAAGAACACACACAGCATCCTTAAATATTTGTCTTACTCATGCATTTATCTGCATGTTGGAAACCAACATTTAGGTGCACCACCTCCTTTGAATAAAACATCAATGGAGCAAGCTGTCACAATTGTGTGTCCATACTCTGTGCTATCACACCTGCCATGCCTTGGATGCTGTTGTCTACCCCTCTAATGCGTCACAACATGATTTTCAGAAGGAACAAGCGTATAAGTGAAAGTAATTGGACAAAACCTTAGTCATCTTGCACCATGTATAGCTGAATATACAGGAATAGGCATATACAGGAACATCGTAATCCATATCCTGGTGGTTTCTGGATGTCAGGAGGTCCAAAACACAACACGCAGCACAACACAGTAGTTTTACAAACTGAATGCTGCTACAACCCTGTCATCAGAGGCTACAGGGTGAGAATGTAAGAAGTTTTCTGAGGAGGAATGATGTGTAATCCTGCTATTGAGAGCCTGGACTATGTCATACCAGACAGCGTTACCAAGTCTAGATCCATGCGTCATGAAAGGAACAGAGGACACAGTCTGTAGGCTATACTAACTCTGGTAGTCATGGAGCATTTTAATTACTTAATATGCATTGAATACCTGCCACATCATCCTGCTTTGTCAATATCACTATAGTTTTAAGGAATCGTTTTAAGAATCTTTTTTTTTTTCAGACAATCTGTTGTTCTGGTTTCAGGAGAATGAAAGACTGGTTTCTGTATTTTTTTGTGATAGCTGGTTATGTTTTCTAGATGACAGCTTTTACCTGCAGACTAAAAATAATAGCATGCAGTATTTCTATTACATAAAGACATACTAAAATGTAGTGAATAAAATCATGGTGATCACTCCCTATTGATATGATGTAATTTGGCAGACTGTGTAGGTGATACTCCTATGTGTAGATGGCAGTGAGATCAGTCTTTTAGACACTAAAGTGGTTTAATGTAGGACTATTTATACCTGAGGCAGTGCAGATGAATTCAGACTTCTGGTACTTTGGCGTCAAATATTTACAAACAATATGCTCTCTTCACTGGTGGCTGACTAATTTATCAACAACATTTACAGGAATAAAAACGCCTACCTTCCTCTGTGGGCACGTAGATGTTCAGGTACAAGCAGTCCTCACTCTGGTCCTGCACGTAGGTGGCCACTGTGTCCAGATTGGCAGTGAACCACACTGGTAGCATGTCGCTGAGCAGGAAGCGGTCTTCTAGGTACTGCGGACAAACTGGAGCAAACTGAGTAGCGTTCCGTATGCCAGGCCAGGAGGCGGGGGGTTCTGGGGCCTGGAATCTCCTTTCTCCCGTAGGGGGCAGAGCATATGGGATCCCCAGGTACTGTTCCACAGGGCCCAGGATCTCATTGGGTAAGGGGGTCTTTAATCCACGCAGTTTCCCATAGTTTGTGGTGACGACCGAGAATTGTGCTTGTTGACAATGAGTGACAGTGAATCTCAGGGCCAAGGCAGCCATCCAGAGGAACACACTGACATTCCGCATCACGCCAAGCAGTGAGAGAGTAATAGGTAGCCATACGCTTTCCCTTGGCTTTGACATAGTCCCCTGCTGCATGAGGGGTGTGCAGTGGAGCACCAGTCGCCTCACTTTAGCCTTATAACATCAGATTGACAGACGGCAGGTTCCCCGGTCAGATGGGCCAGTTCAGTGAGCTCCATGTCAGGGAATCTTTGACAGAGCCTTGCCCTTGTGTTGACAGGGGGGGAGATGTAATTCTCTGTCTTTTCGGCTGCAATTACTTCCCTGACTTAATTCCAGCCCAAATGATCAGCCTGTGGGTGAGAGAGAACAGGCAGCCTGAAATAATGATTTACACCGTGCCCTGCAGAGCAGCATCGTGTTTGGCATTCAGGAGGGTGCATGTACCCAGAGTGGAGGATGACAAACACTGAGGCATTTCAGAGAGAGAAAAAAACATTTTCCAGTCTAATATCCTCATCAGTGTGGTCTTTGTTGCTATTTGTTTACATTTTGCTGTTCTTATTTACTGTATATAGCCCAACTGTACCTGCTCATGTGCAGTGTATGAAATTCACTCAAAGCAAAGTCCCCTCAGCAAAGTCAAAACAAATATTTATCTGTAAGCTGCCTTTTCTGTCATTAATTAAACACTGTTTTCAAGAGGCAGGCAATGTAACACGAACAATCGTATCAATAATAGGGCATCTAATTTTGCAGTCAAATTACCGATTTTTGAACATTGCAGCATCTGCTCACAAAGAATGTCATAGAAAGAAAGGCCTCCATAAATCAGATGAAATCAGTCAGCAGTCATTTATTAATGTTCTCCTCCATTAACAAAACTGTCAGAGATGCTACTGAAGAGGAGGGCTGTTAGCTAGATCTCATCTGTGGCTATTGATTTATATAACTGTGTCCTTTTGTGTCCCATCTCAAAGGCACAATAGTGTGAATTAGGCACAGAATACACCACAGTCCTTACTGTAACACAGCAACAAAGCACTGCCTTTGAGGCTTACTCTATTTAATCAAGTATAAGCATCAACATATCCTTCTAACATGTTCAATCATCCACCCCAGGCTTCTTTGCATTTCAAATCATGCTAGAGAGTGGTGCAGAATCAGATTCAAGATGCAAGAAGGTGAATGCATGTTGGAGGACAGGTAAAAACAGATTCTGCAACAAACAGTTTCATCTACTGTACTGCATCAGTGTGCTAGCATATCATCAAAAGGAGATCATTCTTTGCTTATGGGCTGTAGCCATTTTGCTTGTCAGTCTAACAGCAGATTATTATTTAAAGGTGCCATTTCAGAGCAGGTCTATGGAATGATGTCAAAATGTATCAACCGCTGCAGGTAATTTAATTTTCAGGGATAATATATTTTCTCCTCACTGCCTCAGAAAGGTGTCAAGTGGTCAGCAGTATTTCAGAATAAAGAAGTTGAGCCTTGAGTCCAGGCCATTTTAATTAGTTTTCTCATGTCCACCAGTGCAATCCCATTTTCACATTCTATGGCATTCCTTCCTTTCCCTCAACTTCTCTTTCGGTCAGGTGTTTTTAGAAGGTATTGTGCATGGTGTATCTGTCATCCTATGCAGTTCCACACTTCTAATCCATACATTTGGTTGGGGCCTAAATATAGTACATTTTAAATATGTGACTCATATAAACAATATCTTGTAAAGAGGGAGCAAACATGTGGCTACCACGATAAACAAATCTGATGATATAGACCATGAATGCCACTATGATGATCTGTTGCATTTGAGAACATGTGAGGAGGGTCAGTGACCAAGCCCACTAATAGGCGGTGAAGCTGCTCCTTGACATAAGCAGTCACTTTTATTCAACTCTATAGCAGCATGGATATTTTGCTGGATGCCTACTGTATATCTTACATGTATCTTCAAACTGGCTCAAGCGGTAATCTATATGAACCTTCCTTTATTGTGAGAAAATCCTAATGAGCCTTACAAGGTATAATAAATGTCCATAGTACCACCTTGTGGTGCATAGACTTCATGTGTCGATGCCAGTCTAAATCCAGTCCTATGGTAGATCATATTCAATTGAGAACTGCACATGTTTCTAAATGTGTTACAGAATAATATTGCAATTATTTTTTACAAAGGTGGAAATTATGTGTCACATAAATATAGCCTATATTGGGCGGCGTTGTGGGTACATTTAATGGCAACTATGCGTTCTTATATTTTAGAATCATAAACAAGTTCACATATGATTTACTCAGACGGGACATTCAGGAAAAGATGCTTTCGCACAGCCGCAAGATAGCCTCACCGGTCCACGAGCATGTGCCTTCTCTCACGAGGCAACCTGGTCGCATCACATAGGCTACTGCACAAAGAGGCTACTATGTAACGATTGATAAGATTTGATAAGCAATGCATTTTAAGTCTATGAGTAAACCCGCCTATTGACAGCATAGACATTGCTTTGTCTTGTCTGTTTTATCAGTCACAGCAAAACAGGTTGTCAATGTGCGAATAGCCTCGGTATTTTGAAAAGTAGTCTGAATAGACAAAGAAAATGAATGCAGTGGGAAATAATTTCGTTTATCACTTGTCAAAAACATATAGCCTAATCGTAAAGTCATGTAGCAAACAAAACTTACCCCTAGAGAAGAGGCACCATCAGTCTCGTTTTCAGTGGTCCGGGATGAAATTGAGAGAAAATTTCGCAGGAAGCGAATAGGAGCCCTCGGGAAGATGTCCCTATCACGTCTTTAAGCCCATACGAATACAATCATACTGCACATCTTGCTTTTAAATAGCCTTCACGTAGTAGTCCGCGACAGGTTTGAATCAACAGAGAGAAAAACGTTTCACTGTCATGAAATCTTCACATTCTCCGAAAATCATACAAGGTTGCTATAACCGATTATGGTCTCTCTCTCTCTCTCTCTCTCTCTCTCTCTCTCTCTCTCCAGCTGCTATTGGACTGTTGAATGAAAATTACTAACCCTGCAGCCAATGGATTACTGCACACTCTCCATAAACCAACTGCGTGGCCATAACTGCCTATCACATGCAGTACATATTCTGTAAGATTATGGTTATTATTATTTTATTTTTTAATCAGCCTTGATGTGAAGTATTCCCCAGAGAATCCCCTCAAACAGTAAATGAAACACAGTATTTGTCTATAAAGTTGCAGGCTGTTCTTTCAAAAAAAAAAAAAAACATTCCCTAATTGTAGGAGTGTTAGCTACTGTAGTCTCCTTCTGGGAACTGTAGAAGATACTGGAAACTCCTATGTCACAAATATTTGAGTTAAAGACATAGATTGATATATCATCTTTGACAAGAGGTTGGGGGTTAAATTAGTTATTGAACCACCTTTAGGCTGATATCATCAGTTTAAAAGGGCCTGGACACTGACTGTGAGACAGGGAATTGAATAGATCACTGTCACACATCTTTTGGCTCAATCCATTCACTATCAAAAAGACCTTAGCCAAGTGAATAGCCTACAGTACATGTAATGGCAGCAATGAGAGGAAATGAATATACAGAGTAAAGCAAAGAGTGTCTCACAGTGTGATCTCACATAATTCAAAAATCCAAAAGTCATGTGAATTGGAGTCAAACATGAGGAGAACAGGTAGGTGTACAGTCAGAGTGCTGTGTGAAATCTGCTGTAATTGTGTTGCTCCAGCAGTTCCTTACATGTGTCTGTATTCCATATGGCAATTCTATTAAAACAGATATAAGAGTGCAGCCACCATGGCCTCGTGACAAATTGCTTCATGTATATGGCACAAGTTATTCTGATCTATCATGTAATTACCACATTTTTCTCTGATGTCAAAGCCACTTCACTACATCCACAACTACACTGTGCTTAGAGTCATTGTCTGTGGTGCTGGCTGTCCTCAGTGTGCTCGGCCGTTCTTGCTGGCTCATAAACTGATCTGTAGTCAGAGCATACTGTGGGTACAAGGTGCCTTTCCTCCCTTCCTCACTGTGGACATCCCTGCCATGGGCAAATCACCTCCTTCAGAAAGCATATTTACTAAGTTCTCTGTGTAGTGCTGATATGAAAGGTGCTTTTTGTAAAGTCAATTGAGATATCCATCTTATAAAACCCTTTCTTTGATTGCAGTATAGTGGATTGACCTTTTGGTTATGGTATCAGAAGAGAAAAAAAACATCTATTTTAGTCAGAGATACGGAACATGTTTTGTTGTTTGTTTGTGTCAAATCCAACAGTAATTGATCTACTGGCGTATAATGTTTTCCTGAACCTAGGTCCTCAGCTCCATGACGCAGTATGAGCAGGAGTGCTCGGCAATGTTTCCATTAAGAACCAAGTGCTTGCTCACTCTCTGGTAAGCTCCAATCAGCCGCATTAGGTATACCTGATTGCATACAAATAGAAGGCTTTGGGCAGCTTTATGGCTGACCAGTAAGCAGGTAACAATGCTGTATAGGCTCCAGGGAAATGCAGGGTGTACAGTAGATTTTCCTCTGAAACAGAAGGGGTGTTCCAAAGAATAGCAATTCTGTTCTGGAACAGAGGAAAGGGAAAGGATTTTTAATACTATTTTAATCATTTATTTTCAAATTAGCATTCATAGTCAATAACTGCTACTCTTTATGATGCAAATTTTTAGAGCTAAAAATTGTGAATTGTTGGAGGGAAAGTTAAGACTGGGCATTTAGAGGACTGTCTTTCATATCCAGTATTTAATATTAGAGGATCTGATGTTTTAATTTCTTGCCTGTGGATATCTTTACCATTTATGCATTTCTGCCTACAGGGAAATGGCCGACGGGCCTTAAAACAGAATTTCCCTACTTATTTCGAGTTCCCACAGAGGGGAGGTCGTCTCTTTTGCTTTGATGACTGTGGTTCCCATCTAATTAATAGGGGGAGATTATGGATATAGTTTTTGTCCATTTGAATTCTTTTGATGGCTCATTAAAGCGCTCAGCAGCACACCCAGCTGGGGTATGTGAGAGGGAGGGTCGTTCACATCCAGTGTTACTGTGTTTGACATGATGAAAACATTTCGAACCAGCGCATCTGCCATTTGTTTTAAATATGTATGCTAACCCTGTGTAAAATGTGAACCACAACAGTGTGCGGATTCATACCTCTACACTAAAATTCACAACAGCCCCACTTATAGCAAAGCAAAAGATTCTCTGGGATGCATTCTAGTGTGAAGGTACCTTCAGTGGTATGACATCATCATACACAATAGGTAAATGTCTTGCCTGCAGGCATCAACAACAGCATAATTCAAATAAGCAATGACTTCCATTATAGCTTATCTCTTTGGTCTGTTTGCCTCCAAGAAGGGACAGCGCTGAGCAGACCCAACAATGACATCCTCGGTGTATTTGATCTCCAGAGATGATAATAAGTCCTGCATCGTTCACACAGCGTTTATTTATCATACGATGTCTCACTGATGGTATAAAACCCTTTCACTTTTAAATGGTAGACTAATGAAGAATAGAATAAGTCCTGATTCATTTCTATAGTCTGCTCTTGGCTGATAGACACTATCATCCTGCAGGTGTCTGCCTGGGTTTCAGAGCAGGCTCTCCCCTGGGTCTCCATGTCAGTCAGTCTCCTCATCCGACTCCCAGTGCATCCTTCGCTTGAGAGGCCCTCCCTCCTGATTAGAAGTGTGATGTGCATCTCTCATCAGTTCATCAGCCTCACAAGTCTGTGTGCTTAGATGACTTAACAACCAATTACTGTATGTCCTCTTACCATGCAGCGAGTGCTGGCAATCTAGATGAAGAGTCTTACACATGGGATGGCTAGAGAACACATAAGCCATGTTGTCATGTCCTTTTGTTATGTCCTTTTAGTAGAAATGAGAGATTAATTATATTGTGTGCGGAAAAGGAAATTGTGAAGGAAATATTGCCAATAATGCAACAAGGAAATAATGAAATACTGCCTATAATGCAACAAATTACTACCCAGGTAATCCAGAGTTCTCGCGAAAGCACAATTTGAATTTGCTCAGCAATGCCCATGGAGCCGAGCTGCACCAATCACATCGGTGTATCTGATATAGGCCAGAGGCGAGCTAAACAGATGACGACAGCGCTGCAACGCCGAAGCCTGGAATCAGTCAATAAACATTGGTCGTAGTGTTATCCAATTGCGTCGAAGTCCAGAATCAGTCAGTAAAAAAAGTTTTGGGGCAGCCGTGGCCTACTGGTTAGCACTTCGGACCTGTAACCGGAGGGTTGCTGGTTCGAACCCCGACCAGTAGGCACGGATGAAGTGCACTTGAGCAAGGCACCTAACCCCTCACTGCTCCCCGAGCGCCGCTGTTGTTGCAGGCAGCTTACTGCGCCGGCATTAGTGTGTGCTTCACCTCACTGTGTGTACGCTGTGTGTGTTTCACTAATTCACGGATTGGGATAAATGCAGAGACCAAATTTCCCTCACGGGATCAAAAGAGTATATATACTTACTATACTTAAACATTGGTCGTTCAATTGCGTGCAGTGATATTTTCAAATGCATGCTTGGTGCCGCCCCTCAAGTTGGGCCATTTTCAATACTCATAGCCAGACCCTTAAATCTTTCTAGATTTGGGTTTGGAATTCCAGGCTAACAAATTACTGTAAATCTTTTAAAGAAAATGTTGAGAGTTGTTCTAAAATAATCTTGCAGCTTTGAGCAATTCTATTTAGAACTTGTTGGAGTGATTCCATTCTGTTTTTGAAACTAGGTATTGATAAATATTCTGTACCACACTATTACAAAAGCTTCATAAAATGTTTTTTTTTTTAAAATGGACTCTTTTCCCCTTTAAAACTTTAAATAATTTGGTGCGGAATTAAATTAGCTGACTGAATTAGATTGACCAAAAACACAATGTACTCAGATATACACAAGCCAAAAAGAATTCTGGGTACTGTAGATCAATAAAGTCAATGCAAAATTGTCAGTAAAACAGAACTGTTTTGACAGAAGCACAGTCACGCCACCACCCAAGTTTTGCGTTTGGGTGTTTGATGCAGAGTGATCCGTCTCCCCTGCCAGAGCAGAGAGCTGAAAATGAAGGAGAGGGGCACAAAGGACAGATTAGCCAGAGAAATGCACGACTGGTGAAGATACAGTAACACAAGAGGACATCGGGGGGAGAGAGAGGCCCGACAGTGATCGATTATATGCCCTATCTTTTAAATGATAAGCCAGCCAAGAGCAGGCTGAGGGGGACACATAACCTTTTATCATTGGTATTAGGACAGGATATTGTGTGCTTTTGTGGAGAACATAGTATGATAAATGCTAATTATTTGATTAAAAAAAACTATATTTTGCCTAAATTCAGCTCTGGAAATGATTCATAAATATCAAGCATACATGGAGAGATCAACGATGAATCATTTAATGAAATCATCAGTCAGAGTACAAAATGTCCTTTTTCATGGCTTGATGTGGTCATTTATACATGTATCAATGGCATGCTTGCCTGCGGTTCACAGTGTTTGTGAACATATAATGTCACCCTTCAGTCTATTATTCAGTTCCTCTTCCTTCATCTCTGTCTCTCTCTCCCTCCCTCTCTATGTGTGTGTGTGTGCATGTGTGTGTGTGTGTGTGTGTGTGTGTGTGTGTGTGTGTGTGTGTGTGTTTGTGTGTGTGTTGATGATGAGGGAGATGCCCTCAGAAGCCTTGGCCCAGCCTGAACTGCCTGAGGAAACAGTGGCTGACATTCATAAGGCGTCCAGTGCCACATGAATCATTCATAATCACCTCAATGTCACCTCCATGACACAACTAAACCAACAGACCACATCACATCACAAAGCGGGAATAGAATAAACAGCCACTGATTTCCCCCTTTCACATCTAATATATGCTTGTGAATGGGATGTTAATTAATCTCATTATTCCTTGTGATCGCTACCCCGGTTGAGTGCGGCAGGCATGGCTTATAAGTGGGAAACATGCTCAACCCATCCCAGTGGCTGTGGACCCCACCCCACCCCCACAGCTTCATTAAGATTAACAAGGACTTCACTCATTGTGGATGCATTGCGGCCGTTGCTGATGTAGAGGTGGTGAGTAGCAACATGTGAATTGCAATGCTCTGGCTATGCGGTCTGGCACTGGTGCTTGGGAACACACGTCACGTCAGAGGACTGCTGCAGCACGCCGTCGTTTGTTATTCTACCCCACATTTTGTCAATTCTCTTAGCAGCTGTCTCCTAGTTCAGAGAGACGCAAGTCAAATGGAAGGATTGCAGAAAACTAAGCACCCACATTATTTCTAAAACCCTCGATCTGCAATTTTGGTGGTATTGCAGCTGTTTTCAGAGACATGTACCAGTCCAGGGCAGTTAAAATATGCATCAAATATAATGGATAGCTCCATCTACGCAAAAAAACTAGCTGATCTGCTTTGATCTTGTCAAAACACACATATTGCTAGCATGCCAAGCATTCCAAAATAACTACAAGGTTAATTGGCTATGTTATTTTCATTTGTCTTTGCTGGTAATTAAATCACTGGCTATTAAAGGCATGTCATATTGCATGTATAAGGAGATATTAAAGTCACTGAATCAAAGGCAGTAGTGAAGGAGACTACATTGAGTATGTGACATTCTCTGTGACCTACCGGCAAAACAGAATTTTTACTTTTAATTCTGCCCATGCATGAGAAAGATGAAAGAGGTAAATGCACTGGGGCTAAATTACATTCCTATAAAAGATAGGCTTGTTCATAACGTAAGTGCTAAATGGTAGTAAAACCTCCTCAAGCATCTGCCCTATCCTCTGTAATCTAATTAAGTGTGAGGTTATCAGCTGTCTGACATCTTAAGAATCTTCTCATTTACATGCCTATGATAAGAGTAATCCCAATCATATTTATGAAATAGGAGGCTCTATATGCCATGTAGTAAAAATAAAATATGCTTCCTTAAGTAAAACTTTTTTTCAGTGTCCTTGAACATGAAATTAAATGAAAATGTACATAAAACATTCATACTCCAAACTTTGAAGACACAGGTCGTCACATTATTGGAGCATCAGATGTCCACATCGTGTTTATCTGAGAAGTGAGCATTCATTTTGTTTAAAAGGTTTTCATTGAAGATTAGAATGTCAAAACAGAGAAATAGGGACTCTTTTTCTCCATGGATCCGTAAGTAAGGTCTGACTTTCAGTGCACCCTGGCGGCACTGTAATTGGCCTCCGCTGTTTCACCATGTGGTCCAATTAAGTCAACCGGCCTCGCCTTCAATGGGGCTGTCTGCTGGGGGAGTGCACAGTACACAACAACACGTCTAAATATGCAGGGTTCTCTTCCTGCCACTAATGGCATCAACGCTGACAGATCTTACATCCTGCTTCTGGCTATTGCTCACTCCCGGTCATTAAGTGATGCATGGCTGCAGACTGAGTCTGTGTACCCCCTTTAAAGCTCTGGCTTGCCTCCGCTCAGCTCCGCTCAGCTCTCCTCTCAGTGTGCAAAAGGGCCTGGGGATGGACGCATTCAGACATGCTGGACAGAGAATAATGTTCACTCACAGCGTCAGCAGATTCACCCGAAAAGCATCACACTTAGTACATGCCCTACAGCACAGTAACAGGTGACTGACAGGTAGTGTCTGGCTGCTCACAATATATGTATAAGCATGATGTGTTGTAATACACTTACATTTTTCTCTTTCATGTGCTTACCGATTTTATTTTTAGTTCCAACCAATGAAGCTATCCATTTCCTCTACAAGATGCTGGATGAATGATGGATTATCAGTTGGGCACAATTTAATACATCCAGAGAAAATATTATTCTTGTCGATTGTTGCTCATTTATGATAGGAATGCCATTTTTGATAAGCAGAAAGAGAGATAGGGAGAGAGAAGAGAGAGAGAATCTTCCAAAGCGTTTGCATCCAAACTGTTGCCTCTAAACTAAAGGCTGCTGCCTTACGCTCTGCCTTTGAAGTGGATGTGCAGCTTGACCTGACATAACACCTTGTACATAATCCAGAGCAATGTGGCTACCAGTGGTCACAACCAGTGAAAAGGTATAATGATAACCCTGCTGAAATCGAAAAGCTGTTGTGCTGGTAATAACTGAAAAACTGACCCACCATTTTGGGAGAGAGAAGCCTGGTCTTTCCTTGAATTATATGTTTTATATGATGATAAAATAAATCATGATGGATGTAAAATGTAATTCTAAGTTCTATTAAGCTCTTAAATTATGTGGAATTTCTGAGGCTCTTTGACTCCAATTACAATCATGACTTGGTGGCATTAACCTTTGGGCCTACTGCATATGGTAAAAGTATTCCCATAGACTGGACAGGTTCACGCGACTAGACTGGAGCTGAAATATATTTAAATTCATTTTAAAAATACAACTTTATTTCCATATATATTTACCCTGTGTTCTTGTAAATAAAGCACTCAACACACCTTCTGTTTCCTATGATGGTGTGAAGTCCTACTTAAGCCTTTATGTGTAACATCCCCTGCACAATGCCTTTGAGTCTAAAAATGACTAAATTATTCAGCTGGACCGTTCTACTAGAAGAGAACACAAGTGTTTAGCCCAGTCTCTTGGCTGAGATGGGCATGTCTGGGATGTGTATGATTGATTAACAGGACTGTATTCCAGACTCAGGGGAGGTTGTTAAGGCTCTGCCTTCTTTGAAGAAAAATGATGAAATATATAAGAGACCATAACAAACCTTCAATTTATCATCAATCACTGGCTTGTATATACATAAAATAATATGAAATGCTCTTCTTGTGGCCAGTTATAAACTAGGCCATTTGCTGAAGTAGCTATGGTGTAGAGATTTATAGTGGCGAAATGTGCCGTACATAGCATTTTGATTACTGTTTAGTGCATGCAGCTCTTGCAGGAGGCAATTCCCCTGTAGCTCAGAGGGGCCTCCTCCCTTTGTCACAAAGACAGGGCGAGTGAAAGGGTTTTGCTCCCCTGCAGTGCTGCATAAACATGCAATGGTTTACTGCTGGAACAGCCCAGATCTGTATACCAGTCATCTGAAAACCCTGAGTTTGGCCTCGGGCTGCTGTGGTGTGTAGTTGTCTCTTTGCTTTCTCTTTGGCATATTCAGATATGGACTTTAAAGGAGACGGATTTCCTTCAATATGTTAACCATATCTTTAGAATGGGACATCTCATGGCTCACTGTGAAAATGTATTTTGACTTTGCACAAGACAGCAATATCTGTCTCAATGTATGTGAGTGGATGATTTACGTAGAAGTATGAATTTAAAACTTTGACTACATTTGTTGTTGGCATTGCTAAAGAGATGGATAAGCTGCCGTTTACTAATTGCCACTCTTAAATGAATTTCAGGAGCTCCAGGGTAATTATCTAAGTTGGGATCTAACCAGCTGCTCTTTGGTAAATTAATGAGGCAATTAATCCATTTCCTCAGAATAGATAGATATGTGAGCCAAGTACAATGAAGAACATGACAATGCACATATCAAAGAAAGAGAGATAAGCAATATGAACATTAATCAGGGAGACCTGTAACAGCCAAATACACACATAACATACATAAACATAACATAAAGCTCACCACATGATTACTGTGCAGGAGGTTTGAGCACCGCACTTTCACATGCACTAACAGCACTTGCTATATGCAATACATCAAGTAAATCAAACACAATGACAAAAGCGACAGCAGGCCATTCATAAGTCATCCACAGGCAGCACACACACACACACACACACACACACACACACACACACACAAACACACACACACACACACACACACACACACACACACACACACACACACACACACACACACACACAGGCTTGAGGAGCAGAGTGATGGTGGAGGCTGAGAAGTGTTTCAGTGGCACACAGAGCAGAGGAGCTGTTTCAGTGGCACCTGAGGAGGCATTGCGGTTGTGTAATTTAAAAGGCTGTTGCTGAAGAGGAGGCTCGCCGAGAATTTCCTCTGTCGGTTTGATGGAGGGTCCTGATGTGCCTGTCTCGGGGAGGAGGCAGGACATGCAAGTTCCTGGGTAAAGTGGCAGAGAGATGGAGCACTGAGGTGGTGCTGGGCTGAGCCCCTAACAGCCGCTTTGCTGACTCGGGCTGCCGAGAGGGATGTATTGATTTGCACTTGTTCCTTTTGGCTGTGCCTTTTGACTTAAACTATGTCTGAATGGTCCCACTGGCCAAAGCGCAGGGCAAGACAAGGCTAGAGAGTTGTATCAGAGTGATAGGCAGCCTCTTCTGGAGACTACTGCTAAGTTTCAGAGAGAGAGAGAGAGAGAGAGAGATATTGTGGGGGAGAGATGAATAAAGGTATAAAGTCAAAAATATATTTTTTTAATAATTCCCAGAATGTATGAGGAGAGGCATAACAGGGGGCCATTACCAATAATTTCATGTTCTGTGTGTGTTATAATGGTCATCATTCTGGGTCATTAATTTATTTGAAAAGTTAATGAGAGCACATTTTATCTTAATTTTTCTTCAGAATAACAAGATATGAAGTCTGAATGAATGCTGGATAACCAATGAGCTGTCAGAACTTTGCTGTTGCTTAGGAACCACAGTCCAGTCTTTCCGGCAATGCAACTTCTACTATGAGGTGAATGGCTTATCTGGGATAACAGCTGGCTTTCCACAAAAGTCATCAATTCGTTATGTGCATTGACCTTATCTGATGTGGCCAGCCACAACTATATTTTAAAATCAATTTAATTCTACATGTACTGCCATGCAGAGTGAATTTTCAGTGGTGAAAATGAACCCTTGCCTCACAACCACGGACAGTCACTGGACTCTGTCTGGTTTGTCTGGCCCAGACCAGAGAGCTGTGTGGATGCAGTGGTATTAACGGGAAGAATCAAAGAACCGAGATATTCTCGGGGTCTGGGAATTACTTTGGAGAGAGCGCACACAAATTCACTGAGAAACCTGGCTTCTTATCCTCGCCCTCTGGTCTAATAACGCTAGATTTCCATACATCTTTACAGATTTCATGAGAAACGGAAATGACTCACGGCATCTCAGGAACACCTAATTGAAAACATTTCAGGGGAAAAAAATCAGAATAGGAAGAATATTACCACGCCAACAGCTATAAACTAAAATTTACTGAAAATGTTTATTTAGAAAATATAGAACGATCTGAAGATAGAGTCATGTAAATAATTTCCAAACCAATCTCTTGAGTGCATCATCATGATATATATATATCATTGCTACAATTTTGTATCATTTCTTGGAATCCACAAAAGTTTCACATATATGCTCCCTACATCATACATGCCATGTTGTACAAATAATACTATTTCAGAAGGTTTTATGTTTTACTATGATTCATGTTTTACCATGTTTATCTCACATAGCCAGTGGAGATATGCTGCCCTCTTTTGGTCCCTGAAATGAAAGCTTCCTAGACGTGAGCCATGCTCTCTCACAGCTGGCTTGACATCCTCCGCTGCCTATGAATCAAGGCAAAAGGAGCCTTGGTGACAGCTCCGCAGCACTGATAGAGAAGCAGAGCCATCCAGGGGGAATGTCCCCTGACAGGCCAAATGCACTCAGCCACAGGCCACTACTGGGCTTTAGGACACACACCCAGCTGTCTTCACAACTCGCAGGTACACATCAAGTCTATAGTGCTTTAGGAAGATCATTTGAAAGATTTTTCAAAAATCTGAAAGGATAAAATGAGCCATTTATTTCAGATTAGTTGTAAAATGGTACCAATAGGCTCGAATCATTTTCCATTGATGAATTAGAATGAGTGGATGAAAAATGGGTTCAATCTTTATTTCATCTTGACAAAGGCACAATCAATACAGTGGTTTAAAAAAGCATTAAATTGGCGAGGGCTTAAAGATAAGGGGTTTAGAAGTTGGTCATTAATGTTTGATTTTTGCTGCACAAACATCAAGATGCCTTGATGTTGAACTACTTATCACATAATTTCTGTAAGCACAAGGGCACCACAGGTTTTGTGTATTACAGAAGTATTTCACTACACACCCACTTTGATTTGCAGTCCATTTTGCACGCTCCATGGCTGCTTCATCTTACAAAAAAACTTTTTATCATTTACCCAGCACATTCATGTTTGATAAAGGATAAAGATTTTGACTGATGTGATGATATTTATCCAAAGAGGATCTCAGACAATATTACCCTAAAAATCCTTAATCGTATACACTACTTCCTTGGTCTTTGTAAATAACTTAAGACTCAACATGATATTTGGCGGAGCTGTAGTAGATCTATTATTCAAATGGTATGAAGCAGAGATACAAAATACAACATGGTTTATGTGTGAAATCCATGAGCTATACATCACTTTACATTCTACAATTATCTCCTACAGGTGTCGATCTATGAAAGACAATATGTGCTAATTGACTGCTATTTGTGGCGTGCATAATACTGTATCATCCATGTCTTGCAAGTCAAGTCAAGTCAAGTCACTTTTATTTATATAGCACATTTAAAAACAACAGGAGTTGACCCAAAGTGCTTTACATGGCAATGAGAGGTTAGGCAACAGTTGAAACATAAAAAGGGGCCCAGGGATACACAGGTCTGACTAAAAAAAATGTATAAAAAAGTATTATAAAAATAATATTACATGAGTAGAATTAAGAAGAAGTACATTAGAAAAAAATAATAATAGTAATAATAATAATAAGATCAGTAGAATAGATAAAGTTAAAAAAATATAATATAAAAATAAGAACATAAAATAAATGGAGTAAAACAGGTAAAATAGAGTAAGCAGGATATATGTATTAAGATAAATAAATAACTAAAAGTAAGTGGTAGATAAAAATAAGTAAAAAGGTAGAGGGACACACACGCAAGACACAGGGGGCAGAATTAAAGATATAAGGCAATTTTGAGATCTAATTTTTTAAATCACTAGAGTCAAGGGAAGGCTTTTTTAGGAGAGGTTGCACAGTAGCATGCTTAAAAGAGGATGGGACAACACCAGTGGCTAGTGAACTGTTTACTATAGCCAGAATGAAAGGACAGATAATTGAATAGATATCTCTGAAGAGCTGAGAAGGAATGACATCTGAGGGGCAATGAGTGGGCTTCATTCGTGAGACAACCTGAGACAGCCCAGAGGAAGAAACTGGTACAAAGTGCTGGAGATGGCTGCTAATGGGAGGTTGATGCTCTGCAGGGTCAAGAGTAGAACAAAGGATATTGGCTCTTATTAAGTCAATTTTTTAAATAAAATAGATAAAAAAAAATTCACAAGCTTCGGTGGAGCTTTCAATAGTGTGGGCAGTTGGGTTTAAGATTAAGTTAATTGTTTTAAAAAGCACTTTGGGTCTGTGGGCATGCTTATTAATTATCTCAGCGTAGTAATCAGCTTTTGACTTTAACAGCAAGTTGATAGCTGTTTAGGCTATCTCACAAAAGATCATATGAAATTTGGAGCTTATCCTTCTTCCATCTGCGTTCAGCTTGTCTGCAGACACGCCGAAGAGCACGGGTGGTGTCATTTAGCCAGGGTAGAGCTGCCTTGGCTTTTCTAGGTGTCAGAGGTGCAACCTGATTCAAAGTGTCAGTGCAGTAAAAAGAGCAGCTAAGTCATCAGTGTTTGAACAGGTGGAGAAAGAGACAGAGAGACTTGACTGGTGAGCCAAATTAAAATGATGAGAGAATTTTGCAGGCTTGAATTAGCATGTTTTGATCTAAAAAAGATCAAAAAGCCAACAGAACAGAAATTCATTAACAACATCTGACAACATGTACTGTATCTGTAACACTCTGAATGGCTTGTAAGGCACACAACCATTAAAGGCATTGTTGGATCTCACAGCCAGAACAAAAGCTCATTTGAAGTGCAGGGCTTGTTGCCCCTCTATTGATCCAGTGCAGTATACTATGCAGATGAGAGATCTAGGTTTCCTTCTCAAATCCTCTGGGCACACATTTATCTTTGTAGGACACAATGCACAAAGGTGACAGATTTTTAAATCATCTCACTTACTCATCTCACAGTGCTGAAAAACAGAATTAGCAAACAATCTATGTATTGATGTTTGTAAATGTTCATAAACGACACATTATAATGCAATTGGCACAGGAGCAGAATTATTCCTACACAGAACTATTATTGTTTGTCTTCACATCTATTTGACTGCAGTTTTGTCACTCTACTCTACTCCATATATATTGCGCGCACACACACACACGCACAAGTGGATACAATAATTCACTGATGTCCATGAGAAGGTTATCCTGTGAGTTCTCTGAATGTGATTCAATTGAACAAATAATGAGTTGTGCCATTCCTGCCTCCTCCACTAGAGTGTGTCCTTCACTAGAGTGCTGTGTTCCTGTAAGACATGACCTTCACATTTGTTTATGCTTATGTGCTTGTGCTTCATCAGTCCTGCAGTTTACATCCAGCCTTATGGATGCGATTTAGATCAGTCTGGATCACAGCAGGCCTGTAGTTTACATCCAGCCTTATGGATGGGATTTAGATCAGTCTGGATCACAGCAGTCCTGTAGTTTACATCCAGCCTTATGGATGGGATTTAGATCATAGCAGCATTTGTGCTTGTTTTGGGCCTCTAATTTTCACTCTGAAGGGAACAAATTTATTCAGAGCTCATTTGCTCTTTTAATGATACTGATTATATTTCGTATACAAGTGTCATATTAATGCAAACAAATATTTTCCTTGATGTTATCCAAATATAATGAGCTCTCTAGTCTGTATGTGTCGTGCTGTCTTGTGCCTCTGCGTGTCTTTTGTGTATTTGTGCGTGTCCATGACCTCCATGGAGTGAGAGACATCCACTTGCATTAGGCCTGACATTCCACATTATGAGTGTCTCCAACTGCGACATTCATTTGAATGCCTGTTACACCATGGAGAGGTTAGCGTGCGACCACACCCTAAGGCTGTGTGATATGTTGCTCTGGTTTCTGTCTCCTGAGCACAGCCATCCAAGAAGAATCCCTCCTCTGAGTAACCCCAAGCCACATCAAAGTCAACGGCAAGAAAGAGGCTCTTCTGGGATGGTCCCTAAATTATTTTTCAGCAATCAAGATCTAATGTAACTCACATTGTCACTGTCTTGATGGGTTCAGAGCTTTGTGAAGTAGAACATAATATTAATTATGAGGAGCTGGGCAGAGGCTCAAAGGGAACATTTCAGAGTTTTGATGTTCTCCAGTCTCACGGCGTACTATGACAGATGGATCTACAATGGCACTTTACCAAGTCTAATTTTCCCCAGTAGAGCCATGTGATTCAGACTGGCTTATTATTATTTGATGTAAATGTGTCTCAGATATGACGCTGCTTTGTTTCAGCAAATGTCAACCATTTAAAAGGAACAAAAGGGAAACCTTTTTCAAGTTTTGTCATTTCATGTTTTTGAAGTGTGTTTGTTTTCTCCCAGGTGACTTTTGCCCAACAACACCCAACTCCCCCCTCCCACACACACACACACACACACACACACACACACACACACACACACACACACACACACACACACACACACACACACACACACACACACACACACACACACACACACACACACACACCACCACCACCACCACCACAATCCTAACACACACACTACCAAAGACTCCCAACTAAACCATAATTGACATCAAGAAAAGAATCATAAATTTACTGATGTGATATTGAATTGAAGGACAAACCCATTAGAGAAAAGCAGTACACCATGAAGCCATCTCTGTCCAATGCATGTCCTTTAGTTCAGTTTTTAGTCCCTGTGTTATAACAGTAGGGGTCAGTGTGCCGTCATATTTCCATGCCATTTCTGAACTCTAATGCCGTGAGGCATGACAGCTTTCATAAGGAAAAGGCATCTGGACTTTCGTTCCTCATGATAACGCAGAGAGCGGTGCCAGTGTTAGTGTGGAGATGAACATGATACTGGGCACAAATCCTCTTGATGCGGTCTAGATCATGCCCTCTTGGTCAGTACTGACATATCCCCATTTATGTGGTGTCTGATACATTTAAATTGTTTCCTTAATCTCTTTAAACAGTAAAACAAGGCAAACCACAAGACTAAAAAGAGATAGGACATATGATCATATGAAAATGTCCCTTGCGGAAGATGAAAAACAAAAGCAAAGCTCACACTTCCTGGAGACGGACCGATCGTTGTGTTACAAAGTCAAAATAAATAAATCTTCCGTCAAAGCCTTGGTGTGGTATGATCCTGTAGATGTTCCCAGATAAAGCGGATAAGCAGATTTATAATAGCAAACTGTAGAAGTGGTTCCTGAAAGAGTTAGCCCTGTAAGTTTTTTTGATAGCTGGCTTCAGGAACTCTGAAGTGGGATTGTTTCTCCTCTACAGTCATATTTAAAATATTACTGGACTTTATAAAGGGAGCATAGAGAAAAATCAGTGAGAATGCCAAAATATAAGGATTCTTAGCACCCGTCTCTTGTAAACCGAAACCAAAATATCACAACTATTTCCTTCACCTGGCTCAGCAGCTATAATTTTTCACTTGCCCAATGGTGACAAGAGATATTAGAGATACTTAAACACCTAATTAGTCTATATTGGTAACTCCTACATCTTGTCATCGACCCTTAACTTGACAAATGTTATGTTCACAATGAAGGGGATTGGGCCACTCCTAACAATGCACAAAGAAACAATTCAGTTTGTGGCACAGACCTGAGTTCAGGGGCTAATGAAAAGAACAAGACAGGAGGTCCATCTAAAACAAAACAACAAGGTGGTATTGATTTCCAAAGGGGGAAGCCTTTTTTTGGAACAGTCAGACCCAATTTATTTAACTCAAAGGAGTCAAGAAAGTCTCTGATCTCCCACCAGCTGACCTGTGGGTCCAGTGTGCTGGGCAGGATGAAGACTATCATATTTCAGTGGTCACAACAAATACCATGGGAATATTCATTTATTGAATTATCTGGGGAGCTGGTACGCATGGGCAGAAATGTGGCTCTCCACTGACCTTGTTCATTGCTCACAGGGGGTGGTGACTGAGGAGGAGGAAGGCATTCCATGGTTTGGTGCTGAACTTCTTCCATCATCTGAATTCACAATGTGTGAATTCACACCTCTTCCCCCCAAACCATAGTTAGACTACCTCAAAACATAAAATATCTCATTCTTAATGTGCATGTCCATTCTTCAAGATGGACATGGATCAATCCAAAAAACTTTTATACAGTGTCAGTGAAGTCTGTACACTGGAAATCCAGGGCTTTGGAAAAATAGAGATATGAGATGGCCACTTATTCTCAATTTAAAAGCAATGTGGGAGTGCCTGAATTAGTATGATGTATCATTAATCAAAACCCAATCACATCCAGGCATTCTAATAAAGATTTACAATCTGCTCATGAATGGGATGCAATTGGAAATGTATTCAATCTAACATGATTACCAAACATTAATAATAATATTAGAGGATGCTGACAGTGTGGCTGTTACCAATTCTACAAACAATCACTCATACAGCTCGACATGCCCCATGGATAGGGCAACCACGTCCCCCCGCAGAACACTCTGGAACAGGAAGTACAGTTGAACAGAACTGACTCAGAAGTACACCAAAGGGCGCATATTTAAGACAATACGAATACCCATTTCCTTTTCCACCTCATACTCTGTGTTTGTCTCCCCTTTGGAGTGTAATGTTTTCACAGACAGGGGCCCAATTTGAGTTTCACTTCAGATCTTTCCAATTCCCCTCGGCTCTGTCGCTACTGGAAGGGAGTGGGACTGCTTCCAGCGTGTGCTTTTATAAGAGGCTGATTAGCATGCAGAGTTGTTTAAATTGCCTCCTAGAGGGTTGAGGTTGAATCAAACAATATCCTTTGGCTTTGGACTCTGGCCCCTTTGCTTCTCATTTATTTTTATACTGGGTTAAGATGGAGACTTGGCATCAGGCCACTGTGAAAGGTAAGCCCAAGGGGGGCTGATCCTGGAGCTTATGATGAATCAGTTCATTTCAGTTCAATAAAAGTGCACAGTTGACTCTTTTCTTTCCTACTCCACTCCCTGTGACAGCACACCCTCTAAATGTGTGTTCCGTTAATGAATCACTTAGGTAGGTAAGGACAGCACAACGCTATAATGAAAATGTCTCCAGTGCTATTATTTCACAATACCCTTATTATTAGATAGTGTGTCTCCACATTCCATTTTATGAGAATATCAGGAGTAACTAAAGACAAACTGTTCTGCATAGTTGTTATGACTTTATATTTATGGTAACAACCTCCCAAGATGCACACAAAGAGAAGAATGCTCAACTTGTTTTGGACAACAACACCCATTAAGAACTGTGTACTGTTGTGATACATAAATACATGCTAATATCAGTATTGATTGAACATCCCACTACATTTTGAATAGGGATGGTGCCATCTTTCCATCGTTGATTACAACAGCAGCTTCAAACAATAGATCAAATATTTCCAACAGACTTTCCTTTCATCTTCACCTTTCTGGGTAACTCCCGATGAGGTTTAAATTACCAATAGAGTCCATATACTTGGGAACAAAAATGACTACAGAAAGATTGTATGGATTAAAGTGTTTATGCCTGATCTATTCTGCTCAGTCTGATTCTTTTAAATAGAAACCTGGTGCCGAAAGTGTCTACTTCTGTAGAACTGCATATTTGCATACTAAAGTTATTGTTAAAGCTAGCAGCGTCCGTGCTAAAGTTAGGCAAGACATCCACGCTCTAAGGCATGGCTGACAGTGGCCCCTCTAGTATCATACACCAACGTTGAGTTCTTAGTAGACTGTTTACCATCCAGGACAGCCTAAACCTAATTAGAATGTTTCAAAACATGCCTTTGTGGTTTTCACCAGACTTTGATGTTATGTAGACTCTTTTGTGTCAGTTAATTTTTTTTGTTACACACACTCCTGGAAATATTTTTCCCAGGAAACGTTTACAGTAAACTTAATTATAAAGTGTAAATAATATTGTTTTCGAGACTGGCTCTCTGACTGTGTGTTTTTAAGTTTGCTTCACACTAACATATGCCTCAGAAATGTTTCCCATGCCTCACGCATATGTAGTTTAACAAGACATGATAAGGTTGTGGAGATTTTGTACATGTCCTACTTTGTTATTCTAATCTGCTTAGACAGGAAAAGGCATATTTTTATGCTACATAAAACAAATTATGCTGCATGTCAAAATCAGTTTAAGTGAGACATTTAGTCACACACTTACATTTCTAGGAGTTCAGTATGACAATAAAGTATGATTTAAGGTAAGGGCTTTAAATAAAGAAAGCAATATTACCATAAAGTTCTGTTTTAAAATAGTAATTTGAATATATAATATGCAATATAAGACATTTGGCCATTTTGGATTCAAATTTAATCCGCCAAAATGCATGTACATGAGGCAAGGCAGGAGCTCTGCTGTGTCTGGGACTTTCTACAGTGACATACATGCTATAAAGGGATATTAAATGGGACATATATGTACGAATACAAAGGAGCAATCTGTCTTGTCTATTTTCTTGCATGAAATTTAGTTTCAAAGACAGGAACTTGTTTTTCTGTTGTCATGCAAAAAAAGTAAATACTTTTTTTCTCAACTGTACGGTTTTCTTGTCAAGATTTTTTGCAGCGTTTATTTGAACAAGCTGCCTGTCAAAGAGCCATATTTTATCTCCGTCTTCTGAAGACTTGACACAGTTTACAAGTGACAAAATGGAAAACAGTCTAATTCCATATTGCTGCCTTCCTTGTGTTGCTCAGTGAGAAGATTACATTTAACAAAAAAAAAAACTGTTCAATCCCCAGGCTGGTACACAATGAGACCACCAAGGCAACCAGCAATGTCTGACATCTTATTGTGCTATCATTGATCTCAGTCTGTTTCTTTCTCAGCCCTGTGTCCTAGACTGGATTGTATACTGTATGTCCGTCTCACTGAGATCCCTCACCAACCCCCAGCACTCTGTGACAGAATAGCCACTGCGCTAGTGTTGGGGTCTGGCTCCACTCTGCCATGTGCTTCAGGTTTTTCCAAAAGCAGAACAACAATGGGACTCTTTGTCCAGACCTGCAAAAACCCAACACATCCACTATTTTCAGTGTTAAAATTTAACAGGCATCCCTGCTGATAATGGTTGGAAAAAATGTGCTGGCACTACCTTGGTGGGTAATTGCACAAAATGTGGCTAATTTATGGCTGCTATCTTCACACCAATGAGATGGCACAGCTCTCTTGCATGCTGTGCCAACAAACTGTTGAGGTTTACTGCGTTTAGGGACAGTGCAGGACTGAAAAGGGTCAATGGGAATTTGGCTTGGATGCCACAATCTTAAAGTATGTCAGGAGTACAAATGAACATGCTGTCACTATTTTATAGCAAACTCACATTAAGCAAATGCTTTGTTGATGTTGACATGAGTTTATGGTAGTTTGTATAGGGCATTCAAGTGAAATAGAAGAGCATTGCTGTGGACTCAAGACTTATCCTGCCTGAGAGGGTAATGACTTTGGATCACCTTCATTCTCAGAGAAGAGAGGCAAGCAATCTGTGCCAGAGGGGAAATCACACTTTGGCCAGAAACCCACTCCAGACGTCCCTCTGACTTTTATTCATGCATGGATCTGGGAATCAGGTCCAAAGAATATTTATGTGAACCCTGTTCTTGAAAATGTCTCTGACACCTACAATCTACCACACAATCAGACCAAACTAGATAAAGAGTGAGTCTGGTCTCTCTGGTATCAACTGTCTAAGGCATCTTTAACCTTGTGCCATAGAGCTAACCTACATCTTCAGCTATTCCTTGGTGGACTGTTATAATTGGAAATCAAAATCAGTTCTGATCGCTAAATGATTAGGTCTCCACTGACCAGATAATTTGAGAACAAAACATTTCATTTTGTTATATACTAATATGATTTACTGATGAGGACTGAGCTATGATATATGGGAATTTAGAGGAAAAGTGATTGAATACAGCAATGTGAATGTGCCGTCTTTAGTCTATTCTTTGCAATATTTTTACTTCTGTTGAGTATGCCCCTTTTCAAAAGAAGTACATTCAGTTTAGTCTGTTAATTGTGTCTCTTTCACGGTGATTCCAAATCAGGAGAGAACGGCATCTAGACGTCTATGCATGGGCTGTATAAACACCCCTTTGTATTGTATGTGAAGCCTGGATTCCAAATTTCCAATGACCTGAGATGTCACACAATAATTAGGACTAAATGTGCACAAAATTTACAGCAAGCCAAAAAGACGAATGAGCAGAGCCTATCTCCCTTTATTGTGGTTTATGATTTGGTGCCAGGACATCTCCAAATGTTCCCCATATGTGTGGGACCTGATGTGATATTTTTACACAGTGAAGTAGTATAAAACTTTTACATAGCCAAGCAGCAGATTTTTCCCAGATTTCTTTTACTGTGATCCAAAAAAGGAGAAAATCATATTTGTCAACCAACTATTATTTTAGCTTCAATAAACACACCAATAAATTAGTGTCTTAGACGTACACACATGAAGCTTTCTGTTTCCATGATGGCTTTACTTATCTGCCCTCACATACAACTACTGCCCTATTCAGTGTCATAATAACTGACCAACTTACTCACTTGAAAAATGTGCTCCACTATAGTGTTTAGCTCCTAAGCCAAGTCTTTGACTATAACATCAACATACAACCAGCTTTTCTGTATAACAAAGTCCGGCTGCAAGAGAAAAGAATTTGCCTTTATTTTCAAACCATTCTATAAATACCCATACCTTGTAGAGCTTTAATTTGTAATTTGTACATTCACACTACGTTTATGGAAATACTGTCATAAAATTCTGTGCTCTGAAAATCATTCAGCAGGATGACCCAATGTGGAGAGCCCCATTATATCCATATGTTAATACTGTTTATTTATATTCTTTCAGCAGTGAAGGCAGGATGTCTGTCTCGCTACCCTAGATCCTTCAGTGAGCACATGATTCATCTGGACAGTTTCCAGCGACTGAGTCAGTAATCATCCAAAACAGTCTTGTGGAGAACAGATTCTTCTCAACTGCAAAGCATAGGCATTTGTGATGGTTGTCCTCACCCAACAAGGGCCTTAAACTGACAGATGGCTTGTCTTATCCATAATCACAAAGGTGACAGCTGCCTTGTCCAACACAGAATCTAGCGCTACATCTCCATGGTATACATTACATACAACATGTCATTGCTTTCCACGTCATCATCATGGAAATTGCATTCATGGAAAAACAATGATATCACAAACATTATTAAATACATCATGAAAGGACCTGTAAACAGGCAAAGAGCAGAAATGTTCACTTTGAGCCAAACTCTAAAAATGTTTTTCAACATCTGAGCCTTTTCCAGCATTAAACTGTTATGTTGTTTTTTAGGCCATTTTCTTAAATCAAATTTACCCTTGGCATTTTGTCGATATGAGCTCATAAACTGGATGAGAAGATCATGTTGTAATTTTTTTTTCATCAGTGACAGAGATGTATTCTACACAACACAAGTGATGCACCTGAGTTGTAAGTATTTTTTTTGTTTCAGCAGTTTCAATTTCAGAGTTCCATCACCTGGAGCATTCCAGCTACATTAATCCAGGGCAAGTATGACCTGGAGTCAAAACAATGCATGTGACGCCACAGTTTATCCATGCTCTTTCAATTTACTCTTATACAACTGACTGCCTTCTTTCCTTTCATAAAAATGTTTGTTTACGATAACCTTATACATACCTGTGTGGTACCAGACTTATTAGCTTTTAATGTGCTTCTGGCTCAGCCAGTTCAGAGAGGTTACAGAGGAACTGTTTTTTTCCCTCATTGTTCTTTCTCCCTCCCTCTCCTTACCTTCCTTCCACTTCCTCTCTCTCTCTCTCTCTTCCCACTTTTTGAATCCAGCAGACATTATTATAGAGGACTCATTAGACTCAATGGTAGTGCATGCAACAGTAACCTGTGGTGTTGTGGCGACTTAAGTAATACATGAGTCATTACTCGGAGGTAGTGCAATCTGGGGTGTTCACTGTGATTGAGGACAGCAGCTCGAGTGGGTACTGTGTTAATGAGAGAACACTACAGGGACCGGGCAGAACACACACAGAGCCAACGCCAGCAATGTCTGCTGCTCCTGCCATAGGTAATCCAGTAAATCAGAAGCAGGCCACATAGGCCCGTGCTCCAGCCGAGAAAGAGGTGGCTTTGGGTGTTTATATTTTCAGAACCCTTGTTGTTTTGACTTGTGTGGTAAGATTCCTGGGGTTTCAAGGAGCCTTTCCTTTAGTCAAAAGGGTTAGACATGAAACCTTGCTCTTAGGGTGCACAGTTCCCCCGTACTGGGTGATTGGATGGGTGTGTTAGTAAACCAAGGTGACAAAGACTTTTATAATAATAATAATAATAATACTATATATTATCAGGGGGCCCAAAATTATTGTCTGTCACAAATGATCTACCAGCGCCCCTGTCAGAGATTATGGAAACATGTTATTTTCAAATACTGACTTCACTGACAACAATGGTACAGCCTGAATGTCTGAAATGTTAGCAAGCTAACTGCTCTGAGCTAATAGCAGCGACTGGTTGTCACTTCAACCCCCGAAATCCATCTGCAATGTTTGATTGACAGAAACATAGATATCATCGGGCCGGCAGAGACTTTCTTTTACTGTCTATGCTTCAGGCTCAAATATTGAGCGGAGGTTTATACACAGTTGTGAGGTGTCAAAAATAGCTCCACAATAGCAAATAACACGGCTGGAAATCATACATTGCGCCGATATATTTGATTTTAATAATCAACGAACACCACTAACCACTCGGACACAGTTTTGAAAACGAACGTTAAGGGTTGTTTTAAGGAGGACATGTTTGTGCGTGTCCATAGGCAGCCACTCTGAAGCAGTAAAGGCAACTAACCGCTGAGTTGGAAGCCTGGGCTTTTAGCTCAGTGGTTAGAGCGTTCGACTCCCACGCCGGTGTGTGTTGAGGTGGTGGGTTCGAGGGTCGGACGAATTACGACCTCTGTTACATTAGTCAATAGGAAAAGTAACTAACTTTGTATAACTGTTTTGACGTTGACTGACACCACGGTTGACTGACACCACCACCAAGTTAGTTTCACTTTAACATTTATTTATTAAACTGACTGTCCACGTGATCTGCCAGAGTCAGCTGGGAAGAGCTTGTGACTCACGCATAGGGCTCACAGCAGATAATGCGCGAAATTTTGGTTTATGGCTATGGTTTAAATGTCCTTCCTATTTATTAACATGAACATGATGACTGACGAAATAAATGACTATGATGTTTCATAAACCATTGTAGGCATACATTTAACAAGTTATCATTATATCACATCAATTAAGTGTTTTCTGTAGGCTAGGCTACTGTGTGACATGCTTTACACTAAAGCATAAAAATCAACAATAGTCTATCAACACGTTTGCAGTAGGCTATCACTGTTGCAGAAATCACATACAAGAAGGCATCCTCTTGATTGTTTTGTACATTTTTGCACATTCCAACATAAGGAAGCAATTAGGAAACTTGAAGTTTTTCTGCCTTATTTTCTAACTAATTTTCCGAGTCTGCAGTATCACAGAGTACAGCTGTTAGGTTACAAGAGGGTCTGGCGTCCCTTTGTTATGATGCACTTTCTGCGATGGTCACTCGTCTCTAAATGACTTAACTCCCTCTCATTGGCGTCAATGGCAGTAAAAACCACTGTCTATGGTAAAAGCTATCCTCTGTGATGGTACTTCAGACTTCGGTTGATGCTATTCACAACTACCATCATTACCATCTGTTCCAAGGTGTGTGCAGATAGATAGATAGATAGATAGATAGATAGATAGATAGATAGATAGATACTGTACCCCGAGGGAAATTGTAATAATTTAAACATTTTAGTTAGCTGGCTAGCTAGCTAGCAGCTGGCTGCGTTTCCTAAAGTGGAAAGATATTTTGTTCAGGTCTTAGTAGATATCTGTAACTAAACAGTCCTCCGAACAGCAACTCTCGCTTGCCCTCGACCTAGTCCATCTTCCGGTTTCCGGTTTGGAGCACTCAGCTGAAAAAAATAGAGAGGTGCGCTACTGTGCGCTCAGGGTTGGGTCAGATTACTTTGAAATGTAATCCATTACTGACTACAAATTACATGGCAATTTTTGTAATCAGTAACATAATCAGTTGGATTACCAAAAACATGTAACGTAATCTGATTACTTTAGGATTACTTTTAGATTACTTCAATAAATATGCCCATTAAGTAAAAGACACCACCACAGAATTGATGAAAGAATTCTCATTCTATTTTTCTCCACTCTTCTCCAAACATGCACGACTCAGCTTAACACCATGTCCATTTCATTTGTGGGGGTGAGAAAATTATTATTTTGGGATATTTTTCAACCAGGGCGACCTGGTGACTTTATCAAAGTAAACAGTAACACTAAAACAAGAGGCTACATTAAGATTAGGAGGAAAAGATCAGGCAGTGTGCCGAGAAACCTGCCCCAAAAGTATGGAAGTTAGTAAGTAAGTATATCTTTTGATCCCGTGAGGGACATTTGGTCTCTGCATATATCCCAATCCGTGAATTAGTGAAGTCGAACCGGCAAGCCCAAAGGCCGAAGCCCTAACCAGTAGGCCATGGCTGCCCCAAAAGTGAGCAGATTGCTAAAAAGGTCTACAATCATTGTGGAGACATGAAGAGGCTTGGTGGGTATTATGAACCATTTTGAGAGCTGTGGTGGTAATAAAGATGTTTCCAGTGATTGTTTAAAAAGTGTATGAATAATTTTGAATACGCAATTTTTCATAAAAATGTTAAAAAAGATAAAAATACTTTTTTCTAATTCCATGTTTTTACCACATTGTCTTGCAACCTTTTGGCATGTGCAAGTGTAATTTTAAGTAAGAACAAACATATTGGTCAAGAGGAAATTAATATTTGCCAGGGGTATGAATCATTTTGTTCCCAACTATATCTTAAAAGTCTAAAAAGTGAACGTCTTGTCAAATTAAAAGATAGCTAGGCTATCATAAAAAAGTTGCATTGTTTACATGATAAAATGTAATCAGGTAATCCCGAACAATGTAACTGTAATCTGATTACACAATTTTTTTATTGTAATCTGGGCTGATTATAGTTACTTGATTTTTGTAATCTGATTACGTAATCCAGATTACATGTAATCCCCTACTACCCAACCCTGTGTGCGCTACCCGGCCAAAATCCTGGTGCACCAGAAAGATCTACGTCATTTTGACGTCACATTGTCGCACTACCGGTCGGGAACGTCGAGTATGTAACATGTTTAACTGTTCCATACGGTCTCACGTGCAAGCAGATTCCCTCAAATGCGCCGCTGACTAAAGGGAATGACAGATGTCATTCTCATTGGTTTAAATGATGTTACACCCAAAACACACCCATAACTGTTTAAGAAATCTAAGAACGCCTTGTTGCGCCATCCGCCCAACGTTTGATAACGAAAACACTTCCAATGTGGACTGGACATCCCACTAAATTTAAATAAGCTTTTGACAAGTGACCATGCGCTTTTGACTGTTACGATGGGGCCCCGTGTCTCAAATGGCATACTTCTGTGTCACTTTCATGCAGCGCCCTGTGTGCTTACTGGCAGAGTGCGTGAATTTTAACAGAATAGTGTCATCTCATATCGAACACCAACTCCGTGCACTTAACGGAAATGACGATTGCTACATTTAAATATAACTTTATTGGTTTCCTCTATCAACCTATCTATCGATCGGCCTCTCGACAGTGACATGGTCGTACTGTGTCAAAACATGAACAGTTTATGTTATAACTTAATTGTACCTCTGTAAAGTGTGTTTTCCACTGCTGCTGCTTCATCTTTCTCAACCACAATTACCACGAGTTTGAAAATGCTCCCTCCCCTTCCGCTATGTAGCCAAAATGGCGTCCGTTGAGGGCGAAAAGTGTCCAGCGTTCCACACTTTTTGACCGTTATGAGTGGGGACCAAGGGGGCAGGCGAATTCCCAGAAGTAGAAGATATCAATGGAGGCTGGAGGGACCACTTAGAAGTAACCCCCATAGAAGCCCATTCATTTTAAATACCATAACTTCATATAGCATATATCCTGTGCCGATATTGTAGCTTCTGTGTTATCTACATAAACAATAAAAGGCAAAAGACTCGCCTACGTCGTACATAACGTTAGGTTCCCGTAAAAAGAATGTTTAGCATGTCCGGTTGTAGTGAAGCTAATGCACCGTAGGGGGATAACCGTATTGTTTGGATAAGAAGCTCAGTCCAGCCAGCACGGAAACTCATGAACAAAGCTATGTAGCCTACAATAGCATTGTATGTTAAGGTTAAGCATTGCATAGAGGCAAGTAAACTTAATGAAAAGCGGCACTAACGATAATCATTTCAAAGGTTTTCAATGGATTTACCGTAGGTCGGAAAAGTGGAAAGAAGATTAGCTTCAAGGCTATCGTAACACCTCCAATTATCACCACTTTTGTTCAAAAATTCTAAAACAATGATGTTTTTTAACACTTCAAAATAACATTTGCAAAATGAACCTTCCATTTTTCAGTAGCCATAGGTTTGTAGATTTGAACAAAATCTGGTTTGGTTCTTAACGGGAGCATTTAATACCTGAAATATCCGCTCTGTTTACCACGCTCTGAGTTATAGTGCTGGCCTGATGGGTCACCTATTTACGCCTTTTTAAAGGCACATGAACGGTTAGACCGAGAATTCTCGTCATGAAATTAAAATTCACCTGGAGGATGTGAACACGCAGCCTTACAACACTGTTTACAGCTCTTCGAGTCACGGTAAAATTTAATTTTTGGTACATAGCTAATTTAGATACACCTATGGTGTGGGTGCTTGCGTTTCTTTAGGAATCCGCCATCTTGGTTTGTATAGAAATGGATATTAAGTGACACATACACGCAAGACGGTGGAAATACAGGACCGATGGTAATAGAGGGAGATTTTTGTTGCTGTCATTCCTAACTGCACATAGGCTGTAATCGTCTCGGCAGGGATATCCTGCCTGGGCCGGCCTTGTGTGATACAAGGGGACTCTAGGGCCGCTACGGCCTCGTCTTGGACCGATCTGGCTGCCATCTTGCCGTCTACCAACCGCGTTTATTGATCTAAAGCTAAATCATGATCATGGTAGGCGCATTTAATTTGTCGTCACCAGAGCACCACCAACATACATCTCATTAACAATGCAGCTCATTTGCATGTTGTGAACTTGAAAATGAAAATGAAAATCGAGAAATGGAAAATAAATCGCAAGCAGGTGTCAGTTTTCATTTCATTTATCATTTTGGCAAACATTGTGTGCATTGTCAGGAAAAGGCAAAGTCAAAGTGAAGTTTTCATTTTCCAACTAACATTTTCATTTTCATCTTTGGCAGTAATATACCAGGATGGTAATGAAAATTAAATGACAAATAGACGTTTTCAATGTATTTTTATTTTTGTCACAAATGTATCGTGTTTATCAGGACAATTAAAAGCCAAATGTATATATTTCATTTTATTTTTAAATTTGGCAGGATAATTGCACTGACACTTTGAAAATTAAATGGCAAAACGAGTTTTTCATTTTAATTTCACTGTTTTCATTTTAATTTTATTAATGGCAGGAAAAAAACCCCATATATGTCGTCGGCTTATGACTATTTAGAAAAGGTTTGCCTAATCTGTTTTATGAACTAGGTCTACTAACCTAAGCTACTATAACATAACAGAATATGTTATGAACATTCAGCCTTATATTTTCGAAGCTGCCAGGTTATTGAAATGGATGGACCATGACATGGTTAAAACGGGTTTGATAGCCTACTTCATTAAACATGAAACAACTTTAAACATTTTGATCTCTATCTCTAAGCTGAATACTATTGCATGTTCAAATAGGCTAACTGCCAAGTGACCTTACCGTGCTCCCAAACGTCTCCTGCAGCCCTGTGCCTGCGTGCACCTTCTGAGAGTTCACTGAATGTATAACGACACGGATTGGTGGCCGCAAGGCATTTCAATTAACACAGAAAATTGTTATTTTTGTAAATTTCTAATTTCACAAACTATTAATGAGACATTTTAGCGAATATTCACGTTGGAACTAGCGGAAGTATTACAAATTTTAAAAAGTAAAAAACGGGTCTTGTCAAAAGGGCACTTGGACATCAAAGGGGCAAAAGGGCAGGTGCTAGAGCCCCTGTAGCCCCCCTTCTCTGCACGTGCCTGGTGTAGTGTAGCTGGGGCTTCTTGTACCTGACACAGCAAAACTACCTAGTAGCCTAATTGAAGTGAGCCTTGTCACAGATGTGTCAATCTGACCTTTATGATCGTGTTCCATGAAAATGAGTTTCAGGCAGACATAATCACTTATCCTGTTTTAACCCATTTACTCCTAAAATGCCTGCTAAAAACACTTATAGAATCCTATGGCATTCTAGACTAAATAATAGAAACATAAAAACAAGCTGCGCTACGCAGCAACCGGCTGGAGATAGAATGTTGCGTTGTGCAGCATCCAGCGTGAATGGGTTAATGTCAGTCTAGAAAAAGGCATAGGCTATGATACAACATCTGTAATGTGAAGATCCACATTCCATGCTAATTTTCTGCATCTTAGCCTACATCTCACACAAATGCCTGTAAGTCTACAAATAAATGATTTTCATGCTGAGGTGCTTGGAGAAAATGATCAGCTAATCTTTTATGTTGGAGAGGATATCTGAACTTGATACAGTGACCAACCAACCCCTGTAGTAAAATAAAGGATTAGCAGTTAAGAATAAAACATTGTTGGATACATTTAGTGGAATTGGTGATACATACACAGTATGCACTTATCTTACATTTACAGTTAAGTAGGTGTTTGAGTTGGTTGCAGTATGTCTGTTCTACACATCTGCCTCATGCCACTCTCTTATCTAATCTCTCACATATCTTCTAAGATGTTGGTATGTCTATAGCATATTAGAATATGTTTGAACACAATACAGAAACTATTTCAAATCAACACAATGACAAAAATGGCTACACCGCAGAACATGCTGAGGAAATGAGGAACATTAAACCCACACACTCATCACATTCATAAATCACTGCATTCTCAGACACTAAATTAAAATTTGGAAGATGTTAAGTTGGACATCAAAATAATTTGCTAAATACTGCTCCTTGACCAAAAAGTAACAGAGCGTCCATTAATATGTTCTGGCTTTCCAGACCTACTCCAGCCAATCCTATCAAATAGGCCTAGACTGTGAATTCCAGCCAATGGCCTTTCCAGATGTTCTCTCTTGTATTTCATTTAATCCAACACCTCTTCAGGCCACTGTCCAGCCATAAATCAGATAGAGGAATCTAAGGGCATGTGGCTGGACGCATAAGTCATACAGAGGAGTTTGTGATGTCAGTGTGGATATCTTCAGCATGTTTCTCCCTCTCTCTCCAGAAAACAATTAGCTGCACCAACCCCATGAGCCTCCCATGCCTCCTAAAGTGTTTGGGATTCCCTTTATTGCTTCTGAGCTTTGCCTCAAAACCACAGGGATAGTCCAGGTTTACAAGATGCCTTGTGTTTTTCTTATTCTTGGAGGATGTGAGGTTCACAAGTAACTGAGTATCATGAAATAGAGGTTGCAACTGTTTTTTCCCTGAAAGGCTTTAGGTGTAGCTCAGCTCTATGGGAACACTGCAAGCTGATATGGAACTTCAAAAATAGCCTATGCACACTGTTGGCTACCACATACAAATATGTGAAGTTCTAAGTTTGTCATCAGACGTATCAGATATCACGTCATCAGACGTATCAGATTCACAGTGTTAGCGAGGGCCCTAGTCTATATTCCATATTTTTCCTGAGGAGATCATATAAAAAAAACTGCATGTAAAACCTTGCAGTGCCTTCACTGTAAGAAAATAATTGCACTAAACTTATTATAGGTTCATTGCACACTTGTTTGGAAAGTGAGTCTTTTGCGCTGATGTCTTCGAGCATATTTTTCCTAAACAGATTTAAAAACTCTTGGACTTCATTGATCAGCTGTGGCCAATTCCAATGCAGGGCCAAGGTACAAAAACTGTCCCACTATTCCACTCTATAAGTTTTGCACAATGACACTCACCTCCAAATTCCCAGGCTTCTTGGTTTCATCTCAATCCATCTGGACTTCTGCAAGACTAGCAACACCATGATCCATACCAGCTTTGGTAAATTTATTTGACAACATGAGCAAAATGACGGATTGACCATCAGACCACGGTTTATCTCCCTGTGTTTTATTTGTTTTGGAATTCTCAATGGAATGTGAGATTTGATTTTTAAATTCTGGAAGCATGCTGTAAGAGAAACCTACTGCTCAAGAAAAAAAATCCACTTTTACGTATTAAATCATTATGTCCTTAAATCCTTGGCTTTAAGGAAAGCATCTAGCGTCTGGAATATGGGTAGCTGTAAAAAATATCCATTGTCATGCCGACTTCAGAACATACCTCAGTATACTTTAGAAGTCTGAAAATGCATCTGATGTACATTACTCTCACAAAGTGCCTTTAATGAAGTACATAAATCACTATTCTCACACATTGAACAATGTGCAAATACCACATCTGTTTAACCGGGGAGAGTGGAGGACCACTCCCATGCATAGAGCCTTTATAAAGCACAACACATGTCACGATTTAGTCTTTGGGAACTCTTAGCCTTGTATCATTGAGACTTGTGAAAGTGATATATGTCTCTCTCCCTCTGTCCCGCCATTGCACATGGTCTCTGAGTCATTCAGGAACCTGTGTAAGAGCTCCCAAGACACCGGCTCTGCTCACCTCTCGCAGAAGTGTTGAAGGACCAGTCCCCCCCCCATGGGCAGGGTCTCACAAAGCATCTTTTTCACTCAGTCCATGACAACAGAGGAATGTCACTCAAGTGACACCAGAGTGAAGCTGCTCTCCAGCTTCAAAACAAAGGCATGCTGCCACTGTGACTCTCACCAGCTGCGCAGATTTTTAGGAGATCGTCCATTTTATTTATTCAAAACAAATTGCTTGCACATGTTCCGCATGCCCTTGCCCTTTCTATTAAGGAACTTCACACTCGGAGCTTTTCCTGAAGTTGGGAAGGAGAAGGGACAGTTGTCAGGCCGACACATCACCATTCAGCTGAGGAGAACATGCAAAGGCTTTCATTCCACATTGACATTTTGTGACAGTGGGTCAGAGAGTGTTTAGATTGGTTTCAGAGACTTTGATGTTTGTCCATTCTTGTGATTCCTGGCCTGTTTGTCATCATACCTTTAAAGTGAAATTTAAATCAAATCAGAAATAACATAAGGTAACGCTTTTGCACGAGCAATTACAATCAACGTCATTAGCCTGATATGTTGGCCCTTCCCATCCACTGGAGCGAAACTTCAGGGTTATGATGCATTAGCATCTTTTCCATATCAAAGCCAAACCTTTGGATCTCAGCCTTTGTGTTCCAGGTTCTGCCAATGTGTGTTCAATGATGAATGAGGAAAATAAGTCGAGGTTGTTGTAGGACATTGGGCAACGACCTCAGGAGTTTGAAAATCACATGGTACCCAAACATCAGATGATTGTTCCAATGTGGCTGTGCTGTCACTGAATTGGTCAGTTGGGACCTTTGAATTTTTTTCAGTGGACTTTCCACATAGAGCCTGTACAGGATGACAGGAAGGTCGTAGTCCATGCATTCGTGATGAGGCCTGTTAGAGCCATTGCTATTACCTCGGGTGTGATAAATGTCAGCAGAGGAAGCCTGCATGAAATGTGGTAGCAGACAAGTCTGTAATAAAGTTGTTAAATTTAAGACCAACTACAAAATGGGCAAGTTTAACATGTAACTAAGGGATATTGGTGAAGGCTAATCATGCCAGTGACACCATTTGAGTTGAGGACAATCATCAACCTAACAACAGAGAGATATTCAGCTCATATTCAGAATCCAACTTTTTAACAGGTGTCTCGGAACATACAAATGACTTCAGCAGTTGTCTTGAAGCATTCAGTCATTTACTCTATGGCAGGTGAAATACCTGGTGCCTAAACACAGAGACAGCTGGCAGGCCCTGTTCAGAGGAAATGTAGAGGAATATCAAAGCAGCTCCTCAGCTGGGCTTGGCAATCAGGGCTCTCTGATATGACAGTGAGAGAGTGAGTGAGATCAAGCATAGCCCTATACGCTCTTGCAGAGATCTGCAGAGATATTGATGCTGCATGTGGACAAATATATCTTATATTAGTGCCATATCAAAGCTCTTGAAGATGCCAAAAAATGTGTTTGTGTTTGTATGTGAGTAGTAGTGTAGTGAGTTTATTTGTGATTTAGTTGTCCATGAATTGAAGGTTGTAATAGTGTGTTGACTGGTGTCTTGCTTACATTTTCAGTAACTGTAAATGTATCAGTAATCTTTTTGCCACGTATCATAAACATACAGTGTGACCGCTGTGACATGCTCCATGTGTTGCTTGCATTTAAATTTTATATGAAACAAATTGTGATTTGAACTGATTACCTGTTGCAAATTTGTAGACCAGCATTTATACATGCACTGAGAGAATTGTTTTTCATGAGGGAAAAAATGTGAACAATCTTGTTCACAAATGCCTCTCAAGAGCTACACTAACAAACACGTTTTATAGCACTTCCGAGTTGTGTTCCAGGAAAGGCTTTTCATAGCATATTTGACCATTGGCACTGTCCTGTGTAAAACTCATTTCATATTTAATGAAATGCATTGATAGCAGCAACCACTCAGGAAAAGTTGGCAGACATAACCGCACACATTTGTCTCTTAAACTCTCAGCTGCTCATCTGGGAATGGTATATCCACATGTGCTCCTTTCCATGGCATTCCCTCTCGCTTCTTAACAAGCTCACTGAGACACATAAAAGCTTTCTTGTGGACTTTAACACGATGGCCACTCCATCGCTTTCATCCTGACGGTCAGCAGTGAAACTAAGAAAGTGGGTCTGAGAATGATTGAGATATCTGTCAGTGCAGAATAATTGATGTCATTTGCAGGAGTTGAAGTGGCGGGACAAGAATGGGACATTTTAGGGAGAATCAGGTGTATATTGCAGAGATTCATGACTCAAGGAAGACAGCCTGTGGAGAGAGGTCTTCTGATTTATGATGCCACACCACAGTAACAATAATGCACTGGAAGTTTCTGGAACTCTGGGAATCAGAACCTCGAACTTGATAGAACTGAAGAAGTTCACGTGAAGTGTTATTTCAGTAGAGGGTGATTATCGAGGAGCTAGCTGTTTTCTCCTAACATTCTGGAGTTTCTATTTCCTTACATTCTTTTGTCCCCTCATGATTTTGGCAACGGTTAGTCATCTGTCAATAAAACTGGATAGTTTTTAGCAAGCGTAACCCCAGAGAATGGAGCTGGAGAGAGAAAGCGTCACCATTCAGTCATGCATGACTTCTTCAGGAATATGCTCTCCTTTCTGAGAAGGTGACTAATGGTGGCGCTGCAGACCGATCACATACAATAGTATTTACCTGTACTCGGAAATCTTTTTATACCTGCTGTATCTACTTACTTTAAAAAAAAAAAAAAAAAGGTGGAGAATGACAGGAAGCGAATGGGAGAGTCGGGGTGGGATCCGGAAAGGACATTATAGCATCACTAGTCAGCACAGAACAGCACATCACAGAAAAAGGCAAAAAGGTCTTTCACTCAATTAAAATCCTATTCCAGCCAAGAAATGGCAAAGATGAGGGGGGGAAAATCTAACTAGTAAACACAGAAGATTGATATGCATTGTGTTATTTCTTTTAAGGTTGAATAGAAATTTCAGTACATGGCCCGACTTGTCTCGTAAGGAGGCTTAAATGTGTCCATCTGTCCAAACTGTTTGAAATCTGAGTGCAATAAATTAAACTGAAGCACTTGAAACGTGATATGAAAGGTTGCTGTAGACAAATTTACATAAGAGTAATATTATGTTCTTTGACTGAAATTAGTTTTAATCCAAAAATGAATGTGTTGTTATGTTATTAGGAGCATTTCCGTGGCTGTTACGTCTGTGCATGCTGCAAATTGGTCTTTGGCTTTGCCTGAGACATATCCTCAGAGGCCCACATAAATAAACATTGTGAGCCCAAAAAATGGAGAAAATCATCTCTGCAGAAACTTTGCCCAGCCTCTCATTTCAAAGTCACATGAAGAAATCTATCCCAGAGTAATCTCAAATTGTTTATGTATTGTTTTCAAATATGAATCTGCAACCTAACCCTCTCTGAAATATCTGAGTCTGTAAACAAGCAACCAAACTGCAGTAATTCAGTCCATCCTTTTATTATTTTTCTATTTGCGGGCACAAGTCAAAATTATGATTTTATTACATGTTCAAAAAACTCAGGACAGCATTTCAGTTTCCAGCATTTCCACCAGAGTTGCAGAGCGTGTGCTGAAAGAACAAACAGCTTTAAAGGTGATTGCATATAGTATGCTGTCCAGCCTCAATGGCTCAATGTGCCCTTTCTCCAGTGATGTGACAAATGGGCTCGCCTGTGTGGCAGTGGATGGTGCTGCTCTCACTGGGACAAAGCAATCTCTCTGTGCCCAGGGACAAATATTTTATTTTATGGCAAAACTTATATAAGCTCACATGTGCCATAATATATGATTTTCAAGGACAATTTAATGTATGCTGGTTATGACTTGATCAGAAGCATATGTGTGGAATACCTAAGATACATATATAAACATACAGTACATAAATAAAAAATACTGCAATCGTTTTTTTTTCATCAATTATGGAACGGATACAAGTAATTTGTTTGGAGAAATGTCACCTCTCCTAGAACCACCCCCACAAAAACCCAGAGTGACAGTTGGGATGTAGAGTGGAGAACTGTCTCTGTGAAGTCTCAGCGAATAATTTGCCTGCATGTAGATCATAAATCATTACAATTGCAAATGAAATCCATGCTGGTATGAAGAGTGGATTGTTGATGTCTTTCAAGGCTGATATAGTGCATTTTGCCTTAACTACATAATCTCAAGCAGACCCAGCCCCCCACCCCCATCTCACACAAGGCCCGACTGCTCCAGTGTGAAGGAGATCAGCTGCTCTGTGAGTGTGTGTGTGTGTGTGTGTGTGTGTGTGTGTGTGCGTGCGTGTGTGTGTGTGTGTGTGTTTTCACAATGTATTGTTCCAGCGTCATAGACGAGGCCACACTGCCCTCATAAATACAACCAGAAGGTAGTGATTATTTTCCAAGATGTGGATAACAGGACCCTGCCAGTTCATGCCTCTTTAAGAGTGTTTTTGGCGTGCTGGCCTGCTTCGCCTCAAAATTATTTTTTTTTGTGTGTCATAGGAGAGTGTCTTGTCCCGTTCTCTCCATGGTGGGAGTATGCCTGTGTCTCTCAAAACTATTTCATTTTCACCATGCAACTGTAATATACAATCATCTTTTTATTCTGACATAGGCTTTCTAAAACCACCGCATTTGAAGTTAAAATAGTGAAAATCCATTTTTCCATGTAAATGGATTAAAACTTGTAACAAGCTTGAGTTTATTGTATGCAAATAGGTGGGTCTTGTTATAAAAACGTTTTCAAAAAACTTCAAGCAACCATAAAGTTTTATTACAACTGGCTTCTTATGTATAAACTATTTGCATTGCGGTTATGTGATGACAAATGGAGGAAAAGGATCTGCAGAAAATAGAGAACAGCAAGTTGCAAATGTTTCCAGTAAATGTCAGGGTGGGTCGGTATTAGTAATGTCATGCAACATTATGTGACGTCTGACAAAAAAAAAACATATTAATTTTGTGCATTTCACAGTAACTTTTTAAAGCAGTTCGGACTAAACAACAAACCCAGTGCCCTTTGTTACTGTACATTCATTCATTGCTGGAGTCATTCCCTAAAACCAATAAGACCAGTACTTGAGGACACTGATGAAATAGAGTGAGTTCAACCTTGACAGACTCTTTTTCCTACCAGAGAATGCCTCAGGAACTTGTTTGATATTCCATGATTCCATGTTTATAAAAACAGAGTGACATTGATCTTAATGAGCCAGTGCCCAAGGCATACACAGCGTGTTCTGTATGTGTCTGAAACGTCCAAAAGACCAACAGGTCTTGCTGGTCTGAGACCCACACATAGTACTGTGGATCTAAAATGACACTGGAGACACTGGAGAGACTGTGATATCCCAACTCTAGAATATTCTCTAGATTATGGCGCATTTATATAAATGTTATTTTATTCAGTGGGTCATATTCCACTTGAGACAATGATTGTATCATGCAATGTATTTCCCCATGTAAGTTATCCAAGGAAATCATATTCCCATGTACATTATTCATTTATATCATACAGCTGTATGTTCCTTGGTTTTCTTTGGGTTAGATCAATAATAATCCAGGGTTCAGATAGAGATGAATTTCAAAACACCCTCAGTTCAATCCCTGAATATCTCTCATCTGTTGCGTGCATCAAATGAAGTGTCTCATGGGTATGCTTCTGATCCAGCGGCAGACGTCAGGGCAGAGAGTTCGCATACTGCACACTCCACTCTTCATCGCCGCCTTATTAAGTGCTCATCACCTGCACATTGCTATTAATCTCCATCTTGATACAGACAGACAAGCATTGCGCAACATTGTGTGTTTGAAGAACACATACTTAAATTCCTGTCTTTTTAATTATGTTTTCAAAACACCACTGGCATCTGTCCCAGAGTTCTGTATTCAGAATCAGTGACACAAGATGAAACTTGGTGGACAACTGTTTATTTTCCTAAACACTAAATAGGACCCCGGAGGATATTATGGCTCACTTCACGTTATCTGCGACTTCAAAGCCTCTGCATTTGAATTGATCCAGCTATTTCCACAGACTCTGCTACAACTCTGACTGTCAAAGCAACAACAAGCACTGTGTTGCAGCGGAGAGGCTGGGCCTGCGCCAGTGACTTAGGCAATGAGGATGTCTAACCGCTGAACACCTCATATCCTTTTTATTGCTTATCTGCTCCGGCCCGGTCTCAGGCTCTGTGGCGGAAGCGAGTGATAAAGACAACTGATTCCTCTGTTTTATTCTGTGGTTTTCTCAGGTCTCACACACCAACGCTCTGAGCTCTCTCTCTCCCACACACATACATATTACACACACAGTCAGAGTTGCTTTGCAGATTTGGACACAGACTTAAACGCTTTGCAGATCAGATTCAGACACGACACGTCCATTGAAAGAGAGAAAAATACTGGTTCATTTATTTTAGAGTAAAATGCACTTCACTTAGTGGAATAATGCATAATAAATAATATAATAAACGGTCTATAATTGCCCTGCCCATTAAATGTTACTCTGACTGTACTGTGTCAGTGCTGGAGAGGTATGTGTTGGCTATGGCCCAAACCTGAAGATGTGTAGACTAATTATGCATGGCGGTAAAGCCTTGGATGACAGAATGTGAGCAGAGAGTTGCATTCCCATCAGCTTTTACTCACCAGTAAGGAAACAAAACTTTATTGTTTTGTTACTTGCCTGGTCTCCCAAACAAACCCATTTAATTAAATCTCCGTTGAGATCATATTTATTTCTTGTCCTCCTACAAGTGAAAGAGGAGACAGTCGACATTAGAAGCACTCTGCCACTCTGTGCACAACGAGCCAACTCTAATTTGACCCCTCGATTTAATTTCAATGACACAAATGGAAACTATTTGTACAAATTGAAAAATCTTTGGCTATTATGATGTTGCAAGACCTTTTGCGTGGGATATGTTATTGCAAGACTCAAGGTTGACTTCTATTTTTCTCACTTGAAAAATTCAAGGTTTGGATGAAAGACCCCAACACTTTTCTCAGGTTATTGCCAAGAGTACTTTAATAGGTATGAGAGGACATCACTCAATCAAAAATCTGTTAAAAAGTGTTATCCAACTCTGTGTCCTTGAGACTTGGTGTGGATGTAAATGTCCAAGCCATACACACACATTGGACTCAGAGCTGCTAACAGCGCTAGATACAACTTGCTGCTTGTGGTTGACGTACAGTCTCACTGAGACAAGAGTAATGAAGAAGACTGTGCGCTCTTATTCAAAATCCCTGTGGCAAGTGTGTCTTCAATAACAAACAATCTCTCTATTGAAATTGTTTTGCCTGTTCCCCAAGAACATTGTTTGGTTGGGTTTAGGATAATCAATTTATACTGTATATTTCTATGCTGCTCATGCTCAACAAATAGATGGGTTTGGGCAAGTTGTAAAGCTCTGATGGATTACTTCTATATTGTGCAAGTCTTAACAGATTGAAGCCAGCACTGTCAACAGTTCAATAGATTGACTTGCTTACATTTTTGCTTTATCTATGCAAGGAAATTCAGCTGTGTTTACATGAGTTAAATGAAATGAGTTGTGCATACAGTCATTGTCTAACTCATAGCAATGTTTTACCTGAGAGAAATACATGCAGCATTAAACAGCAGGAAGCAATCACGCCGGCACTGATCAATAGAGTAACGTGATCTTTTGTTGTTGCTGTTGTTATTGTTGTTGACCAATCGTCTTTTCATGTGTGCCTGAGCCCAGCCGCTTGAAGAGTGCGGCAGGAATGCAGTGCGGATGGCGGCCCATGAGAACGGCCGTAATGAGAAGCAGACAGGGGAAGTCAGATGCTGTTATTGTCCTCCGCAGGTTTGCCTTGGCTTCCTCCAGTCCTCCCTGCAGGCCATGGAACACATGAATATTTAAATAGGAAAGGAACTTCCTTAAAACATCAATCAAGCTCCATCTATTCAATTATAGGATTTAGATCTGAAATGGTCATCCGTCAACAGCTGCTGATGTGAAGAAATGGGGCCCTTGGCAAGCAATATGAATATTCCGACCATGTGGACAACGGGCCAATAAAAAACAGACTGTATGCTTGGCAGCATCTAAGGAGAACAAGTTGAAAGTCCATATTTTAAAGAAAGATGGAGTTGGTAACAAAATGCAATAAGATATGCTGAAAGGCTTTTTAAGATATGGCATGATTCAGTGATTGTGTTTTGCTTTGTTCTTCCATTGCTTGTTTAACTTCATTATTCAAGCTGATCACTATTGCAAAATGCTTAGTCTCCAGGTGACTGACCTATCAGGTTTAATCTCGGAGGGAAATACATGTTGCATAGATGCTGATAGTCTGCTTTGGCATCTCTGTGCAAGTTAATACCCGTGGATTTTCCAAATGCCTTTTCGAGGAATCTAATCACGTTTGTGTGTGTCATCTACAACATCCACTCTAATCCCTCAGCATATCCTCACTCTCCATGGGGAGTGTACATTCATTGGGAGACTGTTATGAATATTCTCCCTCTTACACCTTAAAGACAGTCTTCAAGTCCAATAGGTTTGGGAAATCAATGCAGACCAGATTTATAGTCGAATGAGAGCAATGCTAAATTGAATCCTTTTTAAACATATCTGAGTTAGCTGGATACTGGTAATCATCATACATTTTCAAGCAGTGAAATGTTATTAAGCAAATTTAATCAGCGAGAAAAACTGATCCCAGAAGGTACAAACTGAAGTATCACAAATGTGTGCCAGATCCATTTGGAGGGAAGTGGTTAACTACAGCATAGAGGAAGGGTGTGGCTCTCCTTAGGAAAAAAACAGATCTGCAATCTGACAGTGTTCTTTGAGATAGCTAAATAGATTATGGGATTATATTCAAATGCACAATCCCTGCTCTCGAAGGATATCACAGAGTTAAGAAGGAAGATGATACAACTCCACAAGCTTAAGTGGACGCTGATACATTGAGACTTTGGACATCTGGGCTCCATTTGGCCTGCTCCTACCTCTCGTTAATGAAATAAGAAGTGGACTGGACCCTGGCACAACATCAGATGATTGGAGGTGTGTCATTTACTCTTCCTGACTTATCAGTCATTGAAGGATCGCACACAATGGGACACTGCCCCTCTCTCTGGCATAACAACAGATGAAGAACAGAAGCCATCCAGAGAAATCACTTCTCTGAAAAGTTGATTCTGAGTGGAACCTATCCTTTGCTAACAAGAGCCAGACACAGCTGAGAGAGTGCTATTCTTGGCAGTCTGCTCAGGTCGTCTATGAAAGACAGATCATAAGGCAAGACCAGACGTCTTCTACAGGGATTTTGGGGAGACCACTGCAGTGGTTTGTTAATAAAATGTTTGGGTTTCGTATTATCTTTACATATTACTGCTTCCTGGTTCTGATTTGGCTCTGCTAATTATGTTAATCACCAAAGTTTAGAGTAGGACCTTGGTTAATATAGCCCACTGGAATAGTGTAAACCACACGAGCCTGGCACTCTGATGAGGTCCAAGCGAAGGAAGAAGCAACAGCCGTGCAAAACCACTGCTTTAATTACACGAAATGATTTGTTTGTGGGAGATCATTAGTCTTGCTACTTCAGGCTCTGGCATGAAAAGGCTCCAGTTCAGATGGCGTTTATGAGCTGTTAAGCCTCAGTATAGCATTAATTAATGCATCCTTACAGACCATGTTTCAGTGTTTCAGCTTCTTGAAATGTACAAGAGTATCTTCACATACATACACGAAAAGCATGAGCTGTGTGGACAGTTTGACCAAAGAGAGAAGAGAAGCAAAATAAGCAACTAAGCAAATAACAGCTAAATTAACAGAAGGTACGAGTGAGTGTTAGTTGGGGCTGTGTCATAAAAGCAGCTGGGTAACAGGCTACAAAACCATTACAAAGTGTGGATGCTAAAAATGTGTCTGTAATGTATTAGAGTAAGTCCCTCAAAGACCTCATGAAAGGCTCTTTCTTCACAATAAACAATTCTCCATAGAACCAGTGAGTTCTTTAGTCGAAAAATACCAACTGTCTTTGCTTTGCTGTGATGACTAAGACTTCTAGCTGTCAGTACATTTAAATTTAACAAAGCACACGTTCCAGACAGATAGTTGAAACATGAAATGATACATGTCCAACAGACCTTAAGGTTTTCATAAAACAAAAAAAGACCTAAAAGTCTTACAGACCACACAATATTTTCCTTGTATTTTGGCGCTTTGTGTTGTAGACCTCCCTTATAGAGAGTGGAGCTGAGGATGAGACGATATGTGTGTCCAGTGAGGGGGCGGCAGGGTTGAGAGGGCCTATATCATAATCCGTAACATAATATGCTCACAACCCTTAGGGAGTAGAGAGAGGCGCAAAACACAACAAAAGCCTCTCATTTCATATAAATATCCCAAATAAATATTTTTCAGCTTGAGGGCAAAATGGTGTAATATTTGATCCAGCCTTTCCTTAGAAGCCAAGAGAACACACTGAGTTATTATTGTTCCACTTACTACCCTGATGTCTCTGTGTTTTCCATGAGGCCTTAGATGGCTCAGGGCAGCTCTCGGGGCCTTTGAAAGTAAATAGAAAAGAATTCCGGATCTGTGAAGCTTTTTTCTTCAGCTCCCTCATCTGTCAGGGAGATTTTGATACCTCGGACTGTTTGATATGCGCTGGAATCTCAAACCCGACCATCCATTTGGTCAAGGACCATCTGTGGAGGGTTAAGGTATTTTTTTATCATCTTTGAAAACATTCCGTGGAAAAGCAGCGCTGCACTGGGGGATGGCTTTGCGGTGTCATGTCGTAGAATCTCAGCATTCGGAACCAACCTTCATGATTCATAAACTCTGAATGTGTTCTGGGACTTGATCCTCCTCTATGAGGAACCACCCAGTGTTTCTTAAACAACCTGCAACCGCCTTCCCTGGCTCTTATGGAAAGCCTCACTTTAATTTATTTCTTTATAGTTTATTTCTTTTTTAGTTTATATTCATGATATTTGTTGAATACATGAAAGTGTTAAAAACCTCAAGTCATAATATAGTATTTGATGTTGTTGTTTTTTTTATTCACTACAGGAAATCATCATGACAACGTTGTGCATACCAGCTGTGTTGTACAATTTGTTGTAAAAGTGACATTTTGAAACTGTGTACTGAAGTTAAGCAACCAAGTATATAGTAAAACTGTTAATAATGACATTAGACAGACCACAAAAACAACATCTATCAAAGTAGAGCTGGAGACTCCCTTTGCCTGGTGACCATGAGGGAGAGAGGAGCTAGATAGAGAGGAGGAGAGATCATATTGGGGCCGTCGTGTGCAGTCGGAGACTGTTTAACACAGATCCCACATGTTCTCCCTCTCCCTGGAGCCTCTTGAGCTGCGTGGCCACACCGGCCTGCTCTGACACGGCGTCGCGGGGCTTCCCGACCCGCATAAATCACCGGCCGTCTCAGCACCTCCACCCCAGCTCAACCGCTGCTCTGGCAGGGGCCGCTTGATCCCACATGCGCCTGAGCTCTCCCGCATAAAACAACTGCAACACTGACAACAGCCAATAAAGCGCGGAGCTCCGGAAAACACTCCCGCCTCCACTGGCCCCTGCACTCAGTGTCACTGCACGCTTTTCCTCCAGCGCATTTTACTGTGGCTCACCGGACCAGCTCCAGTGCACGTAGAGCCGGTGTTGTGTGCAGCCTGTGCAAACAGCAGTACAGCTGCAGTCGGTGATAAAAAACTGCCCGGTGCTGGACCTCTAAATAGGCAGCTATGAGGCAGATGAGGAGCTGATGGGTGATCCTCACGGCTCACACACCTGAGCTCCACCCTGTACTGACGTGACGAGAGAGTTACTGCATCCTCCACACCCCCAATCAGTCCACCATCTGCGACCTGGGCACTGGCAATCTGATGTAGGGTTAACCACTAACCCTCTGTTGTTCTATGAGTCAGAAGAAGCTCCTCAGCCAAATGCTGTGACTGAGGATGAGCACAGATAGGCATGTTGGTAAATGAGGCATACATGTGGTCTGATTTAATCACCAACAATAGCACAGCCAATTCATCTGCAAAAAGCAGTAACACAATACAAGACATAGACTTGAAAATATCCTCATAATGTGAAATCCACAGAGCTCCAGGGATTGTAACCAGGAACTCTGTGGTGCACGCGCCAAAACACAAGAATAATATGAATCCAAAACAAAACCACAAACAAGTGCTGGCTTGTGGGCATCCATGGAGATACCCAACCATTGGGCCTTTCCTCACCATGATTAATATGTAAAAGCTAAACTGTGGCCAGTGTGCAATTTGTCTGACACGTGAGGCGGGATGTAGCCTTGGAGAGAGATTGGCATTTGGGGGCTTACCTGCGGGATGCTCGGAAGGCTTCAATCACACCCCAGTGGAGCAGAAAGGGAGAGTCGCTAGCATCCATCAGCCAGGCCCCTGTCTGACATAATGTTTGCTTAATGAAACCCAGCTGGCCGCAACATCAGAATTTAACTTCATACATGTCTAGCAAACATAAAAGTTAGTGCTTTAAACACGTCCAGATTCCTTGGTGTGCCACAGGGCAGAACAGCCTGTTCGCTGTGATTACAATCAATGGTGCCGGTGAGCATGGGAGTGGAAACAAGCTCTGGGCCTGGCTGTGCAGACACTCTGACACACACACACACACACACACACACACACACACACACACACACACACACACACACACACACACACACACACACACACAAGAATACACAAACTTGGAAACACAGTCTCTATCGTTCTTGCTTTCGTATTCTCTCTCTTACACACACCCAGTTCAATACATTTGTACATACACACACATTCAGAAAACACACACACAGAGGATATACATATAAAGTCTCACACAAAACTCTCTCACACAGGCAGCAGGCCGGCACCCCTTTTATAAACATAGTGGTTTGCCAAAGCCATGTGTTGGTTTCCATCCTATTATATTTAGACACAACTTACTGGAATAATGCAAATCACATTAGATCACCCCATTGGTGTTTTCATGTAGGAGTCAATCAAATGAAACAGCTCCTTCCTGTGTTTGTGCAAAGAATAATAGAATGTCTGGAGTTGTTATACTTCACCTCAGAGCTCCTTGTGTGATCCTTCATAACACAAATTAGCTGAACTTTTATAACATTATAACATGCCAACCATTCTACCATTTGCCTCTCGTTTATAAGACACGAATGAATGAAGAATAAAGAACATACACCACTCTGATCTGAAAACACATGTGGGCTGATTTTAAACAGACTCTATACATAAAATAACACAATGGCACCAGTAAGACAATACATATGGATATTGGGCATCACATAATAGCAAGATTTTACCAGTGTCTGGATATACTCTGACTCACTTTGCTCTTTTCATATATTGCCTAAAGATTATGCACTATTTCTTGCCTAAGGAAAATCCATGTGGAGAACCATGAGGATTAACAGATGTATACATTTACCCGATCCATGTGTCAGACATCAAATATTTCACAATCTATTTGTGTCATCTGTCAATCATTACACTATGATTGGTATTTGATATTATTCCCTACAATCTTCAGCCCTTACAGATTTATTCTCCTTGACCTCTGTAAGGGGAATGGGCAGTGCTGATCCTATTGGAAAATTGCTGTTCCTCTCCGCCCTTTGGCCTCTTTTGTTCTCCTGGGGATGTTTAGGAGATCCTTCTTCATCCTAATATGGTGGAAGTAGTGATCAGATTCAACAACACAACGAAGAGAATTTGACGAAAGTACACCTCTTCTCCAAACTCATTTACATTGCACTTACAATGCGGTATGCAGAAACCCCATCCTGACATCAAGCAGATTCTTGCCCTCTGCAGCCCTGTGCGGTTTCTGCTGTGCACCCTAATGACAAGCTTCAGGTTTCTTTTGTTATTCCAGTGGCTCCCTCCCTTCGTCCTCCTCATCGTACCCTCACCTCCTGTCAGGAGGAGCAGGTCTGTGTGAGCGTCAGGCGGAGCTCCCTCTTGACAGAGTCAATTACATCTGCTGTGTGTGGATTTGAGCTGAACCCGACCCCGTGACCGCATGCTTGTCTCAGAGCCAGGTTGCTGCCCTCTGGTGCCGTCCTCCTCCTGGGAGGGGGCCCGACCTTTTGACCTGCCTCGGAGGTCCTGCTACCATCCACCACCAGCGACTTCAGAGTGGCGGAACTCCAGACCTGTTCTTTTCCTGCTGACCCCTGGCATGGCCTGTCTCAACACCAAACACCAGCAGCAGCAGCATCACAATAGACTCTGACACCGGCACACTGGGAGAACTGAGGAGCATTCACTGGAGTCTGCTACAACTGCAACAAATGCCATCATTGAATTCACAAATATTTTTTTTTTTTCCACTTTCAAGCGTGCAATTCGTCTAAATCATATCCACTTCAATGTTATGCCAATAAATGTACCACAGATCACTCTGCGTTAGAGTGATGTATTAAGCTCTTTGTTGTTGATTGGACTCCGTGGCTTCATTACAGAGGTGAAATAGGGGGGTCAATAATTGTTTATTTTCTGGAAGAGCCTTCGGGGAGGATTACTGCTAATCAGCGTTCAGATTTACCACGGTTAATAGTTTTAGGATATGTAATAGATTTTGAAATATCGCCTAGTCATGGAGCCCTTGCAGCGGGGCACGAGAGGATGTTTTCCTTTGGGCAAATGAGATCTAGATAATACGCTCCCAGGGGGTTGTTCTCCAGTTGCTAAGTGAGATTTGCACGGGCCCCCGCTCTGTTTACCTTTCCACTCTGTCCCTGAGCATCCAGGGGCCACTCCATCCTCTCCACTCCTCTCCTCTCTACGCCTTATCTGCTTTAATGTGACACACATGTCCCTGAGAGGAGGTGACGAGCCTTCATCTCAGGAGCCTGTGGATCTTAATAAACTTCACAGACAACTCACGTCAGGCTGTGTACACAATAGACAGCACCCTGCCGCCTTTACCCCGCAGCACACTGGGATGGACACAGTGGGACTTTGAGATATTGGAAGGATGACTTTTCTTCAGGCATGAGTGACTTTACTGCATAGATTTGTTATGATTTGCTTCAGCCACAGAGGACCGACAAGGACTCAAAGTTGGGTTTAATTGTCCCGATTCATTGTGGAAAGTCACAACTGTCCTCTGGCTCTGTGAAAGGCTATTTCTAGATTGCATAATTTCTCTTAATACTTTATTTCTCATACTGAAAGTTTCAAACCAAACTGTTTCTCTTCCACTTTCAAAGAATATTCTCAGCACAACACTGCTCTCTCCCTCTAGTGACAGAATGAGCGATGCTGTAAAAGTCATTAAAAGTGTTCTGCATTTGACTCAGTGCACAGCAGAGGGCTTAAATATATTTCATAGGCCTTGAATAATGCTTAAGGGAGCATAAGCACTCCTGGCTAGCCTTGGTGAGGCCCCAATACCCTGCGGTAGAAAAGGATTTTGTACTCAGTGTGTGTGGCTTTGATAGAAAAGCTCCCGTCTCAGAAAGGAACAGTGAGGTAGACAGTGGTCTGGTGCATCTTAAGTCTTAGTCAATAAAAAGAGATTACTCAAACCAAAAAGACCTGTCACTAAGTGTGTTTTGCTTTGGGCTGGTTAAGGAGATATCCTCACTGATCCTCACTAAGACTAATGGAATTAGCATCAGCCTCTTATAAAGATAGCTCTGGAAAAGATCTGCTATTTGATCAGTACTGGATAATTTAGACATAACTTTAGTCTTAGTTGAACTGAAAGGAAAAATAATGACATACACTGTTAACAATCTCACTGAAAGGACATTAATCACACATTACAATTCAAAGAGGGGTGAATAAGTATCTAATAAAAAAGACTGGATTGCAGTTGATGTGTTTATGTGGGTCTATGTGTCTGTGTGTAGTGTAGCTCCTCATGGTGTGGTGAGCATAAGCACTCTGGACTTCATTAGACTTGGAGTGAACATCCTCCCGGTCTGACAGTCTTTCATCTGTGGCCCGCCTGCTCCCACTCACCGGATTGTAACCAGAAACACACCGGACCCCTGGGCAAGGTCAGGGGAGTCCTAGCCAGCACAAAGCATCTAATGAAGAAAAGGAAAAAAGTTTTATCAATTGCACAGGATATTGTTGCCGTTTGTACCTTGAGAGCCCCAATCCACCCAAGGACCATGACTGTGAAAGATTTTCCTTTGTGACATTCCATACACACATCTAGTCCATGGGCTTAAAAATAGAAAAGAAGAAATATGAAGAAAAATGACTTAATTAAATTGAATAAACCACACAAGAGGAGAAATTACACAAGAGGAGAAATGTCCTCTTTCACACAGTGAACTTCACTGTATACTGTTCTTTTTGGCATCTAAAACTGCCACTAATTACCAAAGAACATAAACATTTGTAGGAGTATGTATGGAAACCCTCTGGTGCTCTTGTGTGCCATCCTGGGACATGGGGAGGGGTTGTGCGGGCGGTTAAGAGCGGCTAAGGGCAGTGATGGCGTGAGAGCTTTGATGAACAGTAAATATGGCATTGCTAATCTGCAGAACGGGTGCTGCTGGGTTGGAACAAAATCTGTCCGAGACAGGGCTGGGCTTTGTTGGTCTATTCAAAAGAGACAAAAAGGTTAGTGTTTCATCACTCTCTACTCAAATAAAAGACACAGGTCAACAGGCAAGAAGAGTAAATATTTGAGTGAGCGCAGTTATTCATCTCCACGCAGCGAGCAATCCTGTTTACATGGCATTTACGTTTGCATTTCTCCTCCGCAATCCTGCACTATCCGATATGTGCGTGTATTTCATTGTTGAAGCTTTGCTCCTTTTGTCCCCGCCAAAACTTTGCACCCACAGCTGCATTTTGGGCGGCTTCAAAGGAGAGTTGAAGCCTTTGTTTTGATGTCTTCACACTTGAGGGCAATGGCATTTGCTGTTTGTAGGGGCTTGGGCTGAGAGAGGCTGCAGAGGGGGGAGGAGAGATGGACTTGGCTGGGAGGAGAGGAGGCCTTGGCTCAGCCACGAACAGGGTAGCAGTGCAGACAAGAGGATTACCTTGCATGGACAGAGAGGAACTAATCTCTTGCGACATAATAGAACTGTACATAAACATGCTGAATAGCAAAGTGTTCAAGGACTGACAAGATGGGTAAAGTGTGAAAACAAGTTCTCAGAACAATTTGCTGCAGAGTCTATTGGCATCAAGGCCAGACCTTGACCACTTGGTAATGTGGTTGTCTCAAATGCTCTACCCTGAACTGACTTGCCATTGAAGGGTTTCTTAATACCAAGGAATGTAAAGGAACATTCTGAACAAACACACAACTGAGCCTGAGAAACTCAGTCCAGATAAAAAAAGAAGGCAAGCTGGGCAAAACCATGTGTTTCTGTGGGAGAGTGCTTATATCTCCTCTCTGCCAGAGAAGCCTTTGGCAAGGTCTGGATCCAGATTGAGTTCTTGTTGCAGGAATTTAAAGATGAAGGACTTCCATAATAACACAGTTTTCCTATAGGCACTCTCCCAGGCACAGGCCATGATAAAGTGCACATACCTTGGATATGTCGAATATATATGGGATTCGGTTGAGACACATTCAAGATAACGTTACAGTATGAACCAACAATGGAAATATGTGTGTGTATGCAGTAGTGACAGGTAGGTTAATAAATGAGATGGATGAAACATTCTGTGCCTGAACTATTTTCCTACAAACACATACTGACAAATAGATTATTGTACACAGAATCAATCATTCCACAGCTAAAGAAATAAGTCTGACGTTTGCCATTACAAATATGAATACACAGAAACCACTCCCGAAGCAATGCTTGTAAAAATAATTGCATTTCAACATGGGCAAAATGAGTAGTTATTGGCTATATATTTTATGAATCTTATTCATTTTCAAGCAGTTCCGTTCACATACTGCTCAGTAGCCTATGTTTCTCAAAAGAAAAAATGGAAAATGTTGATGGTTAAAAGACACAACATATGTAGCTTAAAGACCCACACCTGCAAACATTTCAGCCTTGTACAAAACAAAACTGGGTGATGGATTTGCAATCGAGATCAGTCCAAGAGATGGTAGCGATGTTCTTTTCCATGAGCAACACCCTGGTTTAATCACAATAGCATCATGGCAAAGCAGCCAAGAGTGTAGTAGAATTGCCCTCATCTGACAGGCTGACATCACAGTCCACTTCCAAACAGCACTGAGCATGTATGCCATGCAATAACATATCATCCACACGACATGATAAACACATGCTTCATATTTCAGATAAGCTACTTTAAGCAGTGTTTGACAGTTCGTTTTTCACATTTAGAAAGCCTTTCTTTCTATCACTCCACCATGGTGTAAAAACAAACAATGACATGATGATCATATTTAATGAGTCAGCCTCTGGAACGCTGCGCTCCCCTCAACCTGAATAACCTTTTTATTTTGGGCGCTTGAGTGGATGTTTCATGCTTAATAAAATAGAGAGAGATGTGCAAATATGCTGAGTTGCACTTTGGCGTTAAATAAGCAGCAGCATGTGCCAAAAAGCAAAATGTTTAGAGAAAACTTTAAATGCTGACATTAAGGCCTTTCCGTGGTAGAACATGTAAACACAAGAGTCTCAGTGTTTGCCAATGGAGTTTGAGGATTATTTTATTACTTAACAGTATGTACAGGGTCTACCATGGAAAAATAACGTAACATAAGACTATATTTACAATTTGATTTTTTACAAAATGTCTTTACAGAGTTATTGGTTCAGAAAAGGTCTAGACAAGAGCACAGAAACACACACATACACACAAATCAAAACTTTTCAATACACACACATAAATAAATATAGACATTCACTGACTGTTTCACAACAAATATTTCTACAGCCAAGAACATATACAGTTTCATCATGTCCACACAAAAAGTTATAATTTCATTAATAATACAATACATATTACTTCCCAAATAATTATCTGTTAATCTGTTAATGGAATATTGCTAACATATTCATATGAGGTGACACAGATGTATTCTCATGCCTACTGAACAAGAAGGTCTCACATGCAAAACCAATATGAGCATTCAGTTTGAAGCTAGTTACACATTTACAGCTTAAAATGAGATGGACTTCTACATGCAACATCAACCTAAATGTATTATCCTCAGGTCAACTACACAGTTTTTTTTTAAATGTGATATCCTCAGGTCCACTACACAGCTCTTTAGCTACATGACTCATATATTCTGTGTGCCTAGGCGGCAGACTTGGTGCTGTACCACAAAATAAATAGGTGGAGTCTGTCTTTCACTGCTTCAAAGCTTGATTCTATTCAACACTCACATGGTACTCATTCCATTGCTCTCAAGTGTCTTTGATGTCAAATTTATGCAAAGTTTATGTGAAAAAGTATGGATATTTCCCCTGATATACTCATGAGTTTTGTGGCAAAAGAAACAGAAAAGCGTATAATCATTTTGATGATGAACAACCGGAGGGATCGCAGAGCACATTTGTCTGTGCTGTCCATGAAGATGACAGAATCGCACAGCACATGAGCACAAGAGGGAGGCCAGGGGAAGAAGGAACTAAATGAAATCTTCCTCCCATGTGTGTGTTGTTTTTCCTGAAAGCTCTGAGCTACTCCACTGAATGAGAGGCATCGGCCGTGGTGCAGGCAGACTCCCAGGCCATGGCTGTGGGGTGTGGGGTGGGGACTCATGGCCTCTCCCCTGATGGTTGGTTGGGGCGGTCGGTGTGCTGCAGTCGGCCTGTGGATGAGAGGCTGAGGGTGCCGGAGCTGGTTTGGCGGAGTGGGTCTGGTCAGCCGCTCCTCAGTGTTTCTCTGCCGCTGGTTTCTGGTGGTGTTGGTGGTGCTGCCTGAGCCGAGGCCCTGTGTGGAATGCCATTGGGGAACAACATGAGCTCTTACTCATTCTGCTTCAATCTGCCAACCATATGGCTATGCCCAACACACAGCACTGCTCTTAAGACTGTTGTCTCCAGATGCTTCATGCCCATTAAATATGTGGCCACTTCACAGTTATGCATGCCCTGTCTTTTAACATTTGGGCAGTTTTGTGATGACAGTGGTATTCAGAAGCACATACTAAATAACTACTATTTCTAAACCACTTGTTTTGGTAGCAATTTCCAGCAGAGTGCTGTTTCCTTTTAATGTACTAAATCAATTTAAACCTTTACATTTCCACCAGGTTTGAAAAGTGGCCACAAAAGCACTGGAAAAGTAGTGAAGAGAACTGGTGCTTACGATGCTGAAGGACTGGAGACACACTGGGCGTCTGAAAAGTCTTCATTGTAGCGGGGCCCTCCCCTTCTGATGTTATTACCTGCACCTCCAACCGGTAGTATGTCGCTGGCCTGAGGTTAGCCACTACCAACAGATTATGATCCTGAGAGAGAGAGAGAAAGAGAGAGAGAGAGAGAGAGAGAGAGAGAGAGAGAAAAGAGATAAAGAGAAGATCTGTAAATCAAAGGCACTTTGGGCGCACGTTCATAACAAATAGTAAATAAAGACTTTGTCATCTCTGCCCCCCTCTCTAGTGGCCCTCTTTGGTGTGATAGATGGTGTATGGGACATGTATTTATAGAGGGCCTCATCTTGTTGGGTGGTGCCGACAGGCCGCGTGTGTTGTTGATGGGGGACGTTATGTAAACGTGTGGGTTTCTCAGCCTCCTCAGCTCCTGGCAGATGAAAGCGTTTGTGCCAGTCGGCAGATGAAAAGAGGAGACGGGAAGCAACACCATCCTCACCCTCTGGGATCTCACACCGCTTCTGTCTGCACAACTATTCATATCCACCCAGAGCGCCCCTGACTGACAGCTCACAGCAGCACTCCATATCTCATCTGCGCTCCCTCTTTGTCGCCTCAAAAGGGCCTTGTAGACATAATATCCCAAACCACATGAGAGCAGGTGACCCTGCGGGTCTGGAGACAGGCATACCGGGGGGAGGATCTGGGACTGCGAGATGATGCTGTTGGGAAGGCTGTTCTGCCGGCTCTCTGTGGTCACCTCGGCCCACGTGACCTGGAAGCCCGTGATACGCTGGTGTGGCTGCGGTCGAGACACTCTCCAGAAGAAGTTCCCTGTGATGTTCCCCTCGTGGATAGAGAAGGCTGCGGTCAGGTTCTCTGGTTTGGCCAGAACTTTGGGATGCCCTGAAACTGAGAAATGTAATGTAAATGTTTACATCAAGTTCATTACGTGTCAATTTTGAAACCCAATTGGCAATGCACTGGGTACCATGTGGTATATTTTAGAATGACTCACTACTAGAAGCAGTTCTAAAATTCTACATCTCAGTACTCAGAGGAACTAACAGTTGAAAGCTGAAATGGAACTACTGACAAAGGGTATTATTTTATTTATTATATTATTTATTTTATTTATGGGGAAATAAATGGCCGGATAAATAAAAGGTTGGATACTGATGAGATATCATTGCATTGTGTATTGGGAGTTACCTGGTTCTCCAGGGCAGTGGATGGGCTTGAGGCTCTTGCTCCTGATTGTAGCACAAGATGGGGTGAGGAACGTAACGCTCTCATCCTTGGAACGTCTCTTTGACTTCATCATGTGGACAGTAACTTTGTACTTGCAGGAGAACAGCAAGCTAGGGAGGTTGATGTAGTTCTCCTGAGCCAAAAAAGAAAAACATTTGTCAGCCCTGATGACTCTCACAGACTCTCATCTCTCACAGGTCAAGTCCAAAGAAGTCCAGGAAATAATGAAATAAATGCTGTGAAAGAACAGGAAGCCCTGCCATGCTCTGTAACTGTCACTCACATTAAAGCTAGAACACTTTAAGAGATCAGTGACATTCATTTCACTAGTTTATTGAAAACTTTTCTTTGAATGAAAAGTGACAGCAGATACTGGTTCCTAATTCTTAATAGAATTACTTTCACTTCATATAAATGATATACAATATAATTATACATGTTTTTAATTCAAGATCTAAACTATTTGAGTTATTTGTGGCACAAATGTTTTAACCAGGGACTGTGGAGCCAGAATCATGGTGGAAGGGGGGCATGTACTACTGTGATATGGAGCAGACCCCAATGAATTCAAGCAAGGCACGGCATTCATACAGAGTGTAGGGGACAGGCCCACATTTGGATCTCTTTCCAGGCATCTATAGAGAAAGGATGTGCATTTCCTAGCAACCAGAGCAGAGGTCTCTAAAGAATGTGTTGATCACCAGGCCACTGCCATTCTCCATCAGACTGAGCCCAAACAGGCCCCCAGCCCAAGCCCCAGCCCCGACGCAAGGGCATGCAGGGGGGGTTGGGATAGGGGTTCAGGGAGGGTTTAATCCTGGTTCCCAGAAACATTGTTTTAGTGAATGGGTTTTATTAGCCAACACACCACATGTTCCACCACATGAACCAAGTCATTATTAAAAACAACATTCACTTGTTTCGCCCTCTTCAGGGAACTGTTAAAGCGATGGACATTTTGTTTTTGAAAAACACATGCATTTGTACCGTGGCAAGGTATCGATTGTAGAGTAATCAAGTTAGACAAGAGGGTGTCTGATTGTGAACAGCCCTCTATGCTCAGTGACTGCAAGGCCATATAAATGAAAAACATACCTGGGTGACAGACTTCTCTGGTCCCTTGGTTTCATTGTAGCTGCAGAACTCAGGTGCCCATTGTACATGGTAGCGACTCACAAGTGGGTCTAAAGCCAATAGAACAGATAGAATCATTGGGTGAGTGCCACGGGGTCCCAAGGAAAAACAAAATCCCATTACAAAAGTTGCTGAGTAGAGTAATCCTGCATCCACATATAACTCCTCTATAAAAGCCAACCCAATGCTTTTAGATCATGGCGATGCTGTGTGGCAGATTCGGTTCACTGCAACTCTTTTTCAAGAGCTCTGCTCTTGTAATCTCTCTTGCTATAAATGTATCTGCCTCACATGGATAATTCATTTCGGTGGCAAGATAACAACTTGATTTCTGGAAAAATACTGTCAATGAACAGGCAGTTCACCAAGGACACTCTTTATAAACAGACCATATAATGAAAAGAATTTAGTGGGAGCATACAGTATCAACATAGATATCTACTAGCACACCCCTCCCCCCCTCCAAATATTTCCCATTAAACGTCGCAGCAGGACATGGCCTCACTTGACTCAACTTCCCCCGTGTTGGTTATTATTAAACAGTAGTGCTTCAGTGGGGATAATCAGGGTGTTTATACTCGCAATGCCCAATGTTATTTGCAGAGTTTATTATTCATCAAGCTGTGCTGTTTAGATGTGAAATTATACTTCTCAAATTAATAATTGAGCTACGCTGTGTTAGCCCTTGGCAGGGGCCTAGATTGCGGTCGCGAGATAAAAGGGCTCCTTTGAAGACTTAGACACGGATCTGGTGCACAGTGGCTCAGAGCATTTTGGAAGCAGAAAAGAGGAATCACAGGCGAGAAGGAAGTGGGAAGAAGGCAAAAGTAAACAAGACATGTAAAGCATGGCCGACAGGGAAGGGAAAGTGGTATGTAAAGCAAAGAAAGGAACATGGCTATGGCACGCAGAGTGTGGCGCGAACACAGGTTCCTGTCCAAAAGGGCCTCGCTGATGATGGCTGATGATTTAATGCGGGTGTGTCTCAGCTGCATGGCTTTGTCCCTGTGCAATTCCACTCCAGCACAGGCAGCAGGAAAGAGAGAGAGGCTGAGCGGAGAGAGAAAGAGAGAGAGAGAGAAAGAGAGAGAGAGAGAGAGAGTGAGAGAGAGGCTGAGCAGAGGGATGAGTGAGTGCTGTAATCAGCACTAAATGAACCTGCTCCTCAGGCCGCAGCCGCAGGAGCTGATGAGGAACTCGATCCCATGCGTGGAGGGATTAGCTGGCCAGCACGGCGCAGCTGCCTGCTCCAGCCGCTCAAGGAGCCTGGGCTGCCCATTCACCTCCACCACGCTCGCGCCCACTTCCACCACCACCTCCACCACTACCAGCACCACCAGGAAACAGACCAGCGCTCGTAAATTTGGAGCTCTTTTGGGGCTGAAAATGTGCCCGTGCCGAGTCACAACCACTCAGGGCCAAGAGCCGTGTCCAGCTCTGCTAACAGTTCCAGACGAGGAAGAATTTCCCTCATTAGGATTCTGCATAAGGCCACTCCATCACGAAAACCAGGCTCCCCATGGCCTGTGCATTCTTGACTCTGTTATGTGGAGCTTGGCTTGGGTGATGACATATATTAGTAACATAACATAGACCACTGAATGGGACCTGACAAGCTGCCCTTGGAGTATGCCTTTCAAGGTTTCAGTATTTCCACTCTGGTCCTAATAGAAGGATGGGGCATATGTGCAGCTATAGAGGGGATTTCTCCATTTAACCCTTTTGTGTTCCCCTCTGGTGTTTCTTGGGCGTGACGTCAAGTCTTGTAAAACAAAATGGACTGTTTCAACACACGAGCATGGGACTGCTTTGGGGAGGATAATCTATTAAACTCAGCTTTCAATCCACTCTGAAGGCCAGGTCCACCCAATAAGTGTTTATTGTTGGATTGCCCATGCAAACCCTGGTTCTGCATGAACACATTTACACTTCTAATTAACTTGCCACAAGTAGCCATTGTTTCCTCTATGCCATTCAATGAATCGGAGCTGCAGGCGCTAATATCACAAATTCCCTGTAAAACAGCTAGAGTGACTTGGGCTGGCAGCAGAACTGAGAAGGGGGAGCTGTCGATCTGCCTTACCTCCTCTCTTCTTCCAGTAAATGCGGACTTGTAGCTGGCCATCCTGGTAGAAGGGCGTTCCCACCTCCAGAGCGCCTGCTGGGCGTTTGCTTGGTACCGAGCTGACAGCAGGACCATCTTCTTTCTTTGTCTTGGACAGCGACTCTGCTAAGGACGATTTGCAAAATAGATCTATTTATTCAAGTGTCTGAGTGTCTGATGCTTTGGAAATTGACCAGAAAAGATCAATAAACCACAGATGTGGTTGTTATAGTGGTTAATTGAAATATGTGAAGTATTTGGGAATCTCTGTGATATTACAACTTGAGATGGGCCGTAACATTGCACAGTTTTGTTGCTTCAAATCGTGTATTCTGACATGTCTCACCACTGAGAAATAGCGCGGTTGTCAGTGCTTACTTGAGTCATCGTAGAGCGCTGTGCTGAAGTGAAGGGAGGCTTTGGGACTCTTGAGGCGCACCTGTCCCCAGTACGTCACGGCCTGGAGCTCCACTGTATAGCTGCTGTTGGCCTGCAGACCCTCGAGCTCCACAGAGGTTCTGGCCTAAGATGGACAGAGCACAGACAGAGCATTGATCACGGAGCCAGACTGTGGCTAGTCAGTGTCACCCAACCCAATTGACATTGGAACCGGAGCCGGGCCTATGGGAAACCCGAGTTATGAGAAGCATATGTTGGGTGTGTGGACTGACATGGTGAGAATTACCACTCTGAGGTCTGTTTCTTTAGAACCTGTGGGAAAGACTGTGTTATCAACCCCCTGAGCGCTTAGCTACCTAATGTTTTGGTTTTGGCATTCCTTAAACAGCATGCATTTGATTGCCTTTCATTATTGACAGTGCTTGTTTTGGCATTCCAGTACCAGCAGGTCGCTCTCCAAGCACTGAGGTGCCGAAGTGAAAACCACTGGTACACGTGTCAAATGAGTATCTCATGTTGCTGTGCCCATAGGCTTCAGTGGCACATCTGAAACTTGTTACAACACTAATTTCAGCTGGAATGTGAGAGGGCTTTTGTGACACCTAGATCACGTAATGCAGTGTGGAACAATGTCAAAGATGAAAAGTTTGATGAATGCTGATGAATTTAAAAATTAGAAATGAATATAAATGTAATCCAATTGTTTTCTCTCCACATGGCTTGAATAGTCCCAACTGAAAACAAATGAGAAAAAGGGGGAAATGGCTTTTCCAAAGTACCCCTTGCAGGATACCTTGTTGTAAATAAGGCACAAACATTATGTTCTATTCCCCTTAAAAGATTAACCATCCATGTAAAAAGAGTTTAATTTGTTGAAGACGGCAATAAAACAATAATGGGACCTTGTGTTTATGCATAAACAATGGGCTTAAACAGTTTACGCAATCACAGTGATTGCCATTTGCTGTGTATCATTTCCATTGTGGGACTGTTTCTTATTTACAGCTTTGCGGGTTGCACACTCGAGTCGAGATGTTAGCACTCAGCCGTCCCGCCCAGGCACTGGGGTGTGAACCATCCAGCACCACATTAGTGAGACAGAGGGGGCAGATTTACCCCGTTGGTGGTCTTTCTCCTCTTCTTCTTGGACGGCACCACAGACTTGCCAGCAACAGTCCAGCTCCAGTAGACTTTGAAGTGGTGCACAGGGATATCTGGCTCCTCGGGAAGAGTCCAGTTGAGACAAGCCGTCACCGAGCCGTCAGCGCCGACTGTCACGTTGGTGACCTTCAGGCTGGACGGGCTGGGTGGAGCAGAGGGGTCTGTGGAAAACATCACCGCATTGTGAGTGGGCCTTTCAGCAGCTAAGGAGGTCCATTCTTGGAAAAATCCAGAACAGTGATTTATTGCAACCTTTGACTCAATTACACAAGTTTCTGATTCTTTTTTTCTCCCTCCTCAGAATGTTTTTTTCCCTCCAAAAGAACACAATCTTTCCACTTAGCTCATTTACTAGTCTAATCTGTAAACTCTTAAGGTGTCATCACAATTTTAAGTTGTTTATTAGATGGTGGTACTTTTAGTTTCAGGCTTGTCAGTGTAACAAAATGTGTGCTCTATGAATTATGTGGGTCATGTTTCTAAGTCATACTAATGACACCATAATGGCAGTATAATGCCTTTTTCCACAGACAACTCTGATGTAACATCTCGTCTGTTACTATAGCGATGGCAAGAGCACTATTGCGGACCCTCAGGCGCACGTCTGTAAATGCAGCTTTATGTTTGCTCTGCCTCTCAACATTACTGTACCTGACTGCTGAGCACATGGCCTGTATAAACAGGCTGTTAGGCCTCATATGTGGACAGGCCTTCTGACAGATGGACTGAGCCGTGAATTGCTGCCGGCTGCCGTGAGTAGCGTGTGTCTGACCGATGATGTCAGAGTAGTTGAGCCATTGAGGGCCAAATCGCAGACCAGGGGGAATTGGGTTTTAATGAGAAAATGACATGGACTGTGAGGCAGGCGGCTCCTCTTACCAAGCCTGCTCCCACCTGAAACACATTTGGGCTACTCGCGGAGAGCAATTGGATGCATCACGGAGAGCTAGCTAATGCTATCCATGCAAGATAAATAAGCAACCAATGTCACAGCAAATTGCCGCTGCAAATTATACAAGTAAGAAATTGGAATCAGATGATACACTTGTGTGCGTTTCATAAAAACACAACACCTTGACATGCTCATCAGTTCCACTGACCTCATCACGCCAGGAACACCAAACACAATCAATCAACACTACTGACCCCCCAACTCACGCAAGATGTTTTTACATCCTCAGCCGGGTGAGTTTCTAAAAACTTACTGGAATCGTGCACAGCTAATCATCTCATGGCAACAGGAAGTCAGTAGACAGACCAGAGCCTCCCAGTGTGGGTGTGTGCAACAGGAGACATCGAAAACTGTTCACAGTTCCACACCAGAGATCTGATGATTCATGACACTACAGAGAGCAAATGCATTAGCTGCTTTCTAATTGCCCTCAGGCCATGGATGTGTTGCTTCTTTGCCATTAAGTAAAACATGCCTAAATAGGCCAGAGAATAGAGGAGTATAATGCTGGCAATTGGAAATGATTGAAACTAAACCAGCTTCCAACCAAATTCATTTTTTTCTGCACACTAAATTGTAACTATGTCCAAAAAAAACAAATATATATATTGCTGAAATTAAAATGAATTCTGCCAGTATGTCACACTTTGCAGATACAAAAGTCCACATTCAGACACGTCATCACGTTTATAAAGCATCAGTATGCATCTATGCCAGCAAAAAATCATTTTGAGTTTTCAACAAAAAAAACCCACACATCTGGGTTTCTGCTAGAAAGCTCCTCAATGTCATTGGGCATTTAAGACTCTGTGCTAAAGTCTGCCTTTGGCCTCCCTGCCATCAGCGGCTACTAATCTGGGGCCAGATCTGAAGCAGGCTTGCTTACCTCATTCATCTTGGCACAGAGGCAGCCCTTACATGTATCTGAGACCTGCAATATCCCTACTAATTCAAAGATATTACACTTTATATGGCAGTAAAGAGGGGAACCCCCTCAGTGGAGGCAGATGAAGCGCTAGCTGCAACAGTGAATGGGCACGCTCTGCGCTCGTCACATCATCACAGCGCCTGGGCACTGACAGCCATCACAGTGAATTACAACCCCGGCTCACGGCTCTGCTCTGCTCATTGCGCGGTTCTGAATTGGGAGAGAAACAACGCCGTAAAAGCCAAGAAGTTTAAAGAGGCTTATGCAGTGAAAAGTGTCAATAGTGTACAAGTGTGAGTTGATGGGCTGAGGATGGCAACGCTGGGCTTTGTCACACTTCGCACTAACATCAGTGGGTTAAAACTGATTTACCACCTATGGACATGCGAACATCAACAGTTGACACACAGGGAACTATGCGTCAGGGTGCACTTCAACACTCTTGCTAAACTTGGGCACTGAAGGGGGGGACTTGCTGTAAAATCCCTATGCAAAGGTTCCACCTGTTCCCTGGTCTTAACACCAGAGCTGAGCGGGATTAGGTGTCAGGGCCAGAGCCGTAGGAACTGGCCATCAAAGTGCGGCCACCCAGGCAGACTGACCTCTGGAGGAGCGGAAATGCTTGCTGGGGGCGGTGAAGCCGCGGGTGCCATGGACGTTGACGGCGGCCACTCGGAACTGGTACCATCTGCTGGCCCTGATGTCGGCCAGTTGGACACGCTCCTCTGTAGTCTGGGGGACAGATGGAGGGAGGGCAAAGGCACACGGAGGTCAGGGGTCACGGACAGAGTCACAGGTCACATGTTTACTGCTACATCTCTCCGCTCTGACTCACTATGCTTCTCCTCAAAATCGCACAAAATCTGCACCTGTCATTTCATTAACACATATCTAAATATTTGAATAATAAAAATATATACAACAAACTTGCCAGCATCACAGAAAGGTCAAATAGGCATTTAAAAGAAGAGATGTTTGAAGCAACAATATCTACTGGATGCATGCCTACCTGTGCAACAGTCTCCCATTCCGTGGCGTCATCTTCACTGGGGTGAATCCCATAATTCCATCTCCTCTGGACCACGTAGAGGACAGGTTCCACAGAGATGTTAAATTTGGAGGACCAGTGGATGTTCAGTTGGCCCGCGGGGAGCTCCGAGAACACCAACTCCTTCCTGGGTTTGAGGGGCACTCCTGAAGGAGAGGACATACATTTCACCCATTTCACTCCAAACTTGTGGCGCTCTGTTGGACTTCTCTGGACTGAGGGCAAAATAAACACATAAAACACCATCCGTTCTAATCACAGCCATCGCACTGAGCGGGCGCTCAACCTCAGGGAAGGAACACATGTTTTGACAAATGCTTTCTATGGAGGATGTGAGTACATCTGGATTAGACAAGTGCTATCTGGGGTATTGTGGGCTGAGAGCTCCTCTTTGTCGGAGAGAACACAAACACACTCCATTTGTATCATTGTTCCCCCCATTCAACCCTATAAACCATAATAAATGTGTCCATGTGCTATAAATTATAGATTTATTAAGCGCAGGGCTTTAAAACAAAATCATCCAGCGTGACAGATTAACTCTCCCCACTCAATTTATTACTAGTGAGATATGCTGAGCCGCTGATTGAGGAGCAGCCCGTAGGTTTAATGAAATGGAAATAGAGAAGGAAGCTCTCTAAGTGCAGAGGAATGCTGAACAAATTCCACACTTCTCTATAAATCACTACGCTTCTGATGGAATAATAGAGGACTTGATATTTAGCACCTGAGCACCTCTACTGTTTTGTGTGGGAGGAAGAGCATAAACACATGAAGCCATTCCTCAGCTAAGAGTACCTGAATGAACCATGAGCTGATCATTGTCTTCAGTCTTTGGGAGACCCTCCTACTTAATGTATTCCATAAGTTAAGGCATGGAAATGGTCATTGTAGCTCTATCAGGGAGTTCACTTTTTGCACAGAGGCCCACATTATTGTGATCTATTCTTCAGGGTGGACGTGTGATTTAAATAAGACAGAGGAGGACAGAGGCGTCCGCCAGGCACATATGGGGCCGTTCCTGCGTGCGCCTCTCCAGGGCTCTCCGAGCGAACAGCTGCCTGTCATTGTGCTGTGGTTTTCACAGGCCGAGCGTGTGTCACACCTCCCAGCACAATGTGTAACGCAATAACAATACCGCAGCATTCCTCCTCCCACGGCTGCTGGCAAGTCCTGCCCCCCCCCCCTCCCCGCGCACCCCCTCCTCATCTGAGAGAAGACACACCACAGCGTTACGTGCTCAAGCTCTCCTCTGCTCCAGCACTCACCCACATACGACACAGTCTGCCAATCATAATCATGGCCCTGGCTTGGCCATCCCCCCCCTCTGCACCTCGTCCAAGAATCATAGCTGCAGCATCCATGTTCCACACACGTTCTCCGGCAGCTTCCAGCAGCCACGCTCATGATGCAGCTCATGTTACCTCACCCGCTCACATCACCTCCATCACAAGAGAAGTGTCTATTTATGGCTATCAGGTTCCAGTGGTGCACTCGCAGATTATAGCCTTCTTTAACCACATGTGAAGTCTACGAACCTAACCAATCAGCAACAGAATTGCGAGCCAGTCACATTGACTTCCATGGTGCAACCCTTCAAAAATCCATCTCCCAAACCGACAGAATGAATCAGAACTTCAACCTTTGGCATCACTGATTGGGCTCATATAACATGAAACTGTTGCACTGGAATATTTGAATATGAAATGGTCCAAAACAACTCCTAACTGGTCATTTTTCCTCTCCAAAAATCATGAAGCCATGAAGTGCAATGTATGGAACAGGAGAGAATATGGAGCTTCACATTCCTTTGTGCCCAAACATTCCATCTTTGCCTGAAGAGGTCTTGGCTCTGGCAGCGTGCAGCTTACAGGAACCAGCCTCCCAGCAGCAAGCTCTCCAGCCCTTTGGGAGGAGTGAGCTTTACAGACTTTACTGTCCGCAAGCTACAAGTCTCGCTGAATATAGCAGTCTAATGAGGACAACTCCGCAACGCTACAGAGTGTAAACTCAGCAAGAAGCAGATATCACAGCATAATTTTTGCATTAATTTTTTCATTGCAATAATTACGAGATTCCATAATTAGATCCCAAAACCTTGGCAAAATCTGAACGTTTTAGAGAAAAAAGATGAAAAGAAATGTCTGCTGGTTCCCTACACAAACCTACGCCAAGGCCTCAGGCTTTGAACAGGGCGAGATGGAACAACAGAGTGGATCTGCGCTGTTCCAGCTTGGGGGTGCAGATGTAATGGAAGACCCCCAGCGCACTGTGGAACAAAACCCCAGCATGGGCTCCTCTGTCTCTGAGTGTTCAAAGATCTCCTGCGCACAAAGAGGGTCGGGTTCTTTGAGCCGGTTCCCCCTCTGTCAGGGACACGCTCTCCCAGGACCTCCACCTGCACGCTGAGAACATCTGAGAACCATCTCACCCTGAGCAACGCTCAATTGCACCCCACTCATGATGGGGTAATCGTTTCCAGCATTATGGATCATCCCCCCCTCGGCACCATTACGAGGCTTCTGCACACGTAGAAGCAATTAGAGCTTCAGAAAACTGGCCAAATAATTAGATGTTTGCTCAGTGCAAACTGAAGTGGTGATTTATAATGAAGAAATTCAGTCTACCTGGAAATGAGGAGGAATGAACATACATGCGTGGGTCTTAGGAAGAGGATCTCTTGCTGTTCTATTTTCACATGCTGCTATCTGAAAGAATTGCTTCATTTATGACTTACTGCCTGGCATGAGATTGCAAAGACTTCGGAATAACATCCCATCAAGGATGTACTTGATGGAAAACACATCTACGTGCACTGCAAGCATACACAGGCTTGCACAAATCCATCTATACAGACACACATACATCATTGAGCTTTATACTGTATCAGTCCTTGTGGGACCTTTGTGGAGCTTTTTCTCTGTCCATTTCCCTTCTCTTTAACTTTCCCTGACGCACACACACACACACAGAGAGAGAGAGAGAGAGAGAGAGAGAGAGAGAGAGAGAGATGGGTACAGGGTTGTTACTATGGTTCTTCAAAGCTGCATTCTGTTTCTCCCCAACTGAGTTCAGTTCCTTTAAAGCCTTGGCCTTGGGCTACACTATGTTCAGATCATAGAGCAAGAAGTTCCATTTCAGAGCTCAGTCTCGGAGGACTTTAAAACAATGCTTCACTTCCCAGAGCATGGCCTCTAAACACCTCTCCTGCGCTCCAAGTGCTTCACACATAAAGAGCTCTGAGATTTGAGTCTCTTGTTGAATCCTTTGTCTCGTTTTGCAGAACTGCAAGCTGAGCCATCACGCAAACAGAGCTGTTCCTGTGATACTACATAGAATACATTATACATGATCATTTCACAGAGATAAATGCTCTATTTATTCTGTGGGCTCTGTAAATACATGTGCACTTTCCTGAAAATAATGTATAGTTGTTAAATAAATCAAACTGTGCCTATCAAAATAACCTATTCATGAACATACCATGATACATTATGGATCAGCCAGTGTGGTGTGGTATAAACCAGTACATTTTACTTGTTTGTGCATTTGTGTATATTTGTGTATATGTGTGTGTGTGTGTGTGTGTATGTGTGTGTGTGTGTGTGTGTGTGTGTGTGTATGTGTGTGTGTGTGTGTGTGTTGGGGGGGGGGGGGGGGTTGTGTGTGTGTGTGTGTGTGTGTGTGTGTGTGTCTGTGTGTGTGTGGATCTGTACCTTTGTAGAGGTTCTTGGGCAGCTGACAGGTGTGTCCACAGCCGTTGGAGCAGCACCTCTTGACAGTGGAGCACTCGCTGTCCTCCTCACAGCTCTCCACGCAGGCAGCGGCGAAGCCAGTGGCCTTCTCGGGGGCCGGGCAGTCGCCCTGCTTGGCCGACTCCACCGACTTCAGAAACTCACAGCTCGTCAGACACTCGTAGTGCTTCTTGGGGAAAAGCGGCTGAGGAGCATTTTTTTTTTTTTTTTTTTGGACAGAGCAGAGTAAAAGCAGGGGGGAAAGGGAGGAAAGAAATATGACTTGAAGGAAAAACCCATGTCAGATTGATTTGAGAAGCCAAGTGCAGCACCGCCTGTTAGGTCAGAGAGGTGCCCCATTATAGGAATAGCCCTGTTTACATTGCAGCTCATGACTCATGAGTTTGATGGGTGGGTGGGTAAGGGCTTTGATTCGGTAATGTACGGCATGCCATTAAGAACACAGAGCTTCCACTTCAGCCTTATTCTCTCATCATTTCCCTTATTGAATTTTCCCAGCCTACAGGGAGCACTCAAACAGCAGAGTCGGTGACATACCTCACATAAGTCCTGGCACTGGTTCTCCTTCAGGTCCCAGGACTCTTTGCAGGGCTCAAGGCACTGGGAGAGGGGCAAGACAGAGCGAAGAATGGAGTGAGAGAGACAAGGAGAAAAGGAGAGACAGACAGTGACAAAAAAGGACAGAGTCAGTGCCTCAAAGAAAACACCACATCAAAGCAGCCGGCTGCCTCCACACCGTCTGCCAAGCACCTTCCACTTTCACACTACACACACACACACACACACACACACACACACACACACACACACACACACACACACACACAGACACACACACACACACACACGCGCCATTATCCACATGATGCAGCGCACTCCCACAAAGCAAACATGTCCCCAAAAATACCTCCACACAGGACACACAGTCCTCTAATATTTACCAGACCAGCAATGTGTTAGAGTGGCGGCGAATAGGGGACGGCTCAGCATAAAAGATTCGGTTGCCGGCGGTGCGTGGCGTTTGGCTGGTGGGAGCGCTCGGAGATTCCTTTGGGGATGCATCAGTACTCGGTCCTGCTCACGTCTGGACCTGATAGGCTCTGGCATCAGCACCACGCTTCTCTCTGTACCACTTCCAGTTGTGCACTGGGAGCAGCCTAATGGATGATACACCCCGTTTAAATGTTCCTGGGATTCCCTTCTTTGCCACACATGGAACTTATTTACTGGATATTTTACGTGGGTTGCAGATAAAAGAGCTATGCACTATAATGTAACAACAACGCCAGGCACCCAGTCAAACATAGCGCATGAGAAGCGCAGAGAAAATGTATCACTACAGTCATATTCTTTTGGTCGTAAGTGCAGCTATTTACCCACAACAAATCAAATCCAATGTGTCCAAATGTAATAAAAGATGAAAGTTCATGCATGTCTGATAGAATCATGCTGAGTCCACCACAACAAAGAGCGCATCTTTAGACGGGATCGAGCAGCGAGCAAACGGCTCATACGTTCCTGGTGCCGGCCGCTCGGAGAGAGAGAGAACCCTGGGAGTGCGCTCGCTCGCAGGGAGAACCGAAACCTGCGGTCGGGCTGCTTCTGTGCAGCCACTGGGGCCGACCCAAACCACACCAAGCAGACAAGCGGCCAACCAGACTCAGCCCTTTTCAATTTGAGCCTGGGTCTACCCCGAGCCCTGCACGAGCATCCCGCTGCAGAGACAGCCTGGGAAGGAGCCCACGTTAGGTTCACGTCCATACAGATGACCGGGGCTGTCTGAGCTGCATGAGGGAACGGCCAATCAACGGACTTATAGTGTGCCGAAAATACAGACCTAGGTAGCCTTCTACATCTACAGTAACAAGGACTCCCGAGATGGGAAAATCAGGGCAAATCAGGGGAGCAAAGGGAAAATGGACTTTTACGAGAGCCTCTGTCTGATGCACTGCTCACTGCGCAGTTGTTTATGGCTCTTTAATTCGCTCATTAGGCGGGTCCATCGTTATAATGCCATTCCCACAGAAAACGTTTATTTGGCTTTAATGGCGAGTGTGGGACACGCACATGCTGAAGCGTACAGCCTGGCTCCTGTGAGGCTGAAATCAAGGGGGCCCGGCGCGCAGGCACTGCCAGTTTTACACTCCGCAAGTCTCTTAATTAGCACTTGGCGTGTCCTATCTCAGGGGAGGACGTGTGACATTGTCTGGCCACGCAAGTGTTAAGTGGCGCAGACGTGGTGCTGAGAGATGGGGGCCATTGTGTTAAGTGGGCAGAACATCTTCACTCATGACTCAGGCACTGGTTGTCCAGCCTGATTATGCAGGGCCTAAACAATTGTGAGATTAGAGAACACAGGTGATGAGGTGTTCAGAATGCACACTGGCTTCCTGGAATCCGGTGCAAGTGTTCCTTAATGATGATTAGATTGGGGCCAGTGAAAGCCCACATCACAGCAGGCCTCACGGAATGGAACTCAGGGAATAGGGAACACTGATTTAGAAATTCAGAGGTGAGTGAACGCCAATATCTGAACAGATTGGTGGAAAATTTGACGACAACCAGATGATGTTGAAATTGCATGGTGATGTGGATTCTCCCCCACAAGAAAAAGAACTCCACGCCGAGCTGACCAAGGCAAGGCATGAAACTAAAGAGAGGGATTTATCCTTCCCTCACGGCAACATAGCAGCACCCTTAGTTTGATTTCCAGTGCGTCTTCGAGGCCATACCTGGACAACGACTTGCGTGGCTCCAGCAGACCCGCCGGGGAAATGGAGGAAACAAGCTCATGCACAGGCCAAGGCTCTAAATCCCCTCTACAAATCTCTAAACACACATAAAGCCCAGGATCAGGGCCGCTCTCGCTCTCACCGCTCCCATGGACACAGGATATGAAGGCATTACAATAGTTAAAGGGGGGGAAGGTCTCAAATCCGTCTATACTTCTTTTTTTGGCCCTTTAATGGTTCTCTTTTAACAATAATGCCCAGTACCTTAGAGGGCTCTGTCTACCTGTTGATACTATTCTCACGCAGCAGGATAAGCTGCATTCATTCACGTTCATCCCTTTCATGGAATTTTTGGCATTTTTCAGCCTTTCAGAGCGGTAAGGTGTGTCACAAAAGGTGAGGGTGGCAGCAGGTAAGTGAGCAGTCGAGCGTCTGAAACCCCTGCACAGGTGTGCTGATAACTGACAATCTGTCAGCGTTTCCCAACAGTCCCACCCACACACTGACAGTTTAGCAGGGAAAGGGAAGGGTGACAACAGATGTCTTGCCAAAGCAAATATGAGAGCTCTTTATAATTACAAAGCCGCTTGCATCAATCAAAAATATAGCTTTTAAAACACATGTTTACAACTGGATCCATTCACCACAGTAAGTGCTGATTGTTAGGATCAGGTGTTCTGTGTCAGTGTCCTCGGGGATCCAGAACAGAAGGGTTTTGTTCAGATGACTGAATCTACATGGTGAAATGATAATAAAAAGAACCACCATTTTATTGTGTAGGAGCAAAGGATACTGTGGCGGTGGGGAGAAATGCACACTGGTTCCCTGTGCAGACCCAAACACGAGCTTTGCCGGCTTTACCAGAAGCTTGTAAGTCCAGTGAATGGCGGCTAGAGCAGCCTGCAAACAAAAGCATTGTGCCTCACCCGCTCCCTTTGTGTTGTTATCTTCTTCCCCAAAAGTGACACATTCTGCATGGATAAGTAGGGTCTGCCGTTGGGCTCTTTTCTTTTTCCCATTTCACGCTGTAATAAAATGCAGCAGTTGTTGCACTGGGGAACCTTGAAAGGCTTTATGTGGGGCCGATGTGAAAGTCAGGATGAATGGCAGCCCCGCCACAATCTCTCCTCCCTGGGTAAAGGCAAGGGGATGGGGGTGGGGGGGGAGGGTGGGGCAGACAACTAAAGAGGACACTGAGCATCCAAAAACAAACTTCCCTGTGGCATTTCAAGATTATCTCTGTCTCGTCCTGAAACATGCACATCCCAAAGGGGACAGCTGAAACAACATAAACTATGCTGAGACGAATGTACAAAAGGCAGCTGAGGTGCTTTGCTTTGCTTAATGAAGCATGAAGTGCTACCAGTGAAGATTGCCGCAGGCTTTACCATACACACTGCAGTCATAATAATAAGAGGCACATAACTCTTGAAATTGAATCACACGGGAGGAATAGGCACGCACACAGAACAAGCTCACACAAGAGAGAACGCATGTGTGTGGCCAGGCTCCACAGCAGACACTCAGACACACACACAGACACACACAAACACACACAGCCATGTGTATGTTGTTATCAAATGACACACACAGACACACAGACACACACACACACACACACACACACACACACACACACACACAAACACACTCAGCCATGTGTATGTTGTTACCAAATGGCTGGCCACTACAAATGTAATTCTCCTGTTAAAAACAACCAGATGAGAGCCAACACTTCCTTTTCTACACCAGTTCCACCAGATGAAAAACTTTCCCTCCAGCGCACCTCCCCACTTTCGGTCCCTCTCTCTCTCCCTCTCTCTCTCTCTCTCTCTCTCCCTCCCTCCCTCCCTCTCCCTCTCTCTCTCTCTCTCTCTCTCTCCCTCTCCCTCTCCCTCTTTCCATCTCTCCCCCACCGACGCTAAGCGTTGTTCTGCCTGAAACAACGCGGTGAGGCTGCGTGTCAGCTCAGTGCGGAGCAGCGGGAGATTTATGGAGTGTGAGCGGAATGGCGGAGAGGTGAGCAGCGGGATCGCGCCCCCGCTGTGGCCCCAGCCAGGGAGGGGCCTGGGAGAATCTCCCTTTGTTGATCGGCCGTGTAAATTCAGCGTCCCCGTTTGGTACTGTACAGCACTGAGTTATGTGTCCTCTCCCAGCCCTTGCTATTTTCACAAACGTGGGGGGGACTCAATCCCCCCCCCCCCCCCCCCTCCTATATGGAAGTGAGTATCGACCCAGCGAGCCCTCCTCAGGTTGATCGCCATCCTTGAGCTTCATATCGGTTTGTGGACCTATTTCTCTCTCCTTTTCTCTTTTACACTCTTTTAGGCTTCCTGACAAGCATGCACACACACACACACACACACACACACACACACACACACACACACACACATACACACACACGCGCACAAACACTAACACAGGGAAGGCTGTAAGCACCATTACTCTTGATAGTTCCCCTGTCAACCCATGGTCTACCCTTTACAACACCTCATTCTTATTCATGGCATGGGCCCTGCTTCCAACAACATTATCATAACATAAAGTCAGTTTCATTCTTGTCCAAATCCATACTGCAGTCAGGCATTTTATTCCTTGCCCGTGTTAAAATATCCACACAGGCTTCCTGGCATATCGGGAATTAAAAATTAATCTCTTGCTGGGCACAAGGGAGGTGAACTCAGTCCCTATAACCACAGAGCTTCACAGAATAATTAGCCCTGCTGGGGTATGTATCTCATGTATCTCTACAATTGTTGAACATACTCACACTGTGCTGAAGACCTCACTATCACTAACACTTTCACTGCTGTGCTATTTCCCTCCATACAATTTTGCAATACCTACACAGCCTACCTACCTAAATACCTACACATACCTACGAATGCTTTCCAACTGTGGTGTGTATAGGAATGAGAGGTGAAGATTGATAGCGACGCCTTGATCTCAACTCGCGTGGAAACATGTGGCATGCACTCTGTGAACTTACAGATATTTTATCATGGCTCAGTGAAATCTTTATTCAGAGAAGCTATTTTTCAAAAATGTGGCAATGGACAGGATAGCACAAGCTATCAAGTATGGTATCATTCTCCTTTTTGGTAAATCAACACAGGTGTGTGTTTGCAAAAGCAGTCTGAACATGCTGCCACATTTAAGTGTGTGAGTGGATTAGGCATGTCAAGGTTGGAGAAAGAGCGCGACTGATTAGCTTCGGTGCTTCGACTCCGCAACTCGACTCTCGCCCCAACCCCCTCCATCTTTCATCAGGACTCAAGCACTGGTTTGACTCAAGTTGCATCGGACTTGAAAGGCATCCACATCAGTTTGTGTTGGTCGTGGTGTTTACCAAGGATTCCATGAGTCATGTAGCCCTGGACCCTTTGGCGGGTTCAGAGTACAACAACGCTCACCAAACTGAATTTCGAATTCACCACTGCTGTCATATAAAAGCCTTTAGGGGAAGGGAGGCTGTCTGCTTTTCATCGCTGAGCTTAGATGTGAATTGTCAATCTGACTCATATGTTTACAATCATTCAGCTTTCAAACATTTATTTGAGCAATTACCGTATCTATCCACCCATCCGCCCAGATATTTAGTTATGTCATTTACTGTAGAAAAGCCACGCTGAATGCACACTCTTTGTGAGCTGGGTGATTCAGTAGCTCTTAGAGTCTTAGAGACGGTAAAAGGCCATAAGAAACTATGAAAATATCCAGCGATTTGAAGCTTAACAAACGCCTACATGGATTATAGACACAATTCAAGCACAACAAATTCCCTTAAAAGTATAGCTCATAGGTCTACTAGCATTGGTCTAAGCAACACACCCAACACGTTTAATCGCTCAAAGTACTTAGATGGAGCATTGCCTCCTTTGAAGGGGAAAAGAGAACACTGCTGAATTGCCTAGCAGGTGGTATCAAACAGACATTCTTGAAGTATCACCTCAATTATTAATTTAAATGCAGTTGGAGAAGCAGACAACAAAAGGACTGGGAGGGATAGCTCAGCAGAATGGGCTGGGAGGGGGAGGAGGAGGGGGGGGGGGGGGGGGGGCGGCGGGGCGGTGTTTGGGGGATTCTATGAATTATACATGCACCTCACAATCAGAGGTGCCTGTCTTATTTATGAGCTGGAGGAAAAAGTGAAACGGCTCGAACAGCACTAGGCTTTGTCGACAGTGGAATGTAATAGCCAATTCGCTTAATTCTTAATGAACCTGACGTCTCGCGCAGACAACACCCACCCCCCACCGCCGCGGATCAAACTACAACTGCGCCCATTCAACAGTTGCTCTTGTTCTGTTGTTGTTGTTGTTGTTGTTGTTGTTGTTGCTGGTATCATGAGACAGCCCGTGCTGTAGATCTGGGAGAGTGGGTTAATTGGTGTTGATAAACTAGTTTAGGGTGTGCCGAGCCTGCTAGCGCCGTGGTGGCACAAGCTGAACTTAGTGCTCCTCTGGGGGCTCCGTTTACATTCTGTGACAATTAGACTCAACAGGATACATCCATCAGGAGAGGTCAGATGCCTGATAACAGCCTGCTTGGTGGTTTTTCAGGGGCCACAAGCCTGGGAAAGTCAGCCGCTCAGCACAGCGCCTGGATCATTCTGGCTAGCTTCTCAGAAGATTTCCTGAGCAAGAACACAACTCTTCTTAAGACTGCATAATATTAAGGAGGTGGCGACGGCAAAACCCACAGTCTTCAAGAAATGATGGACACTTCAAAATGCCACCGAACACAAACTAATGTGTGAACATGCTGTGCCTGCTTCAGATTCAGATATACACTCCAGAGCAGAGCATGAGTTCCCATGGCCAGGCTTTGGTTGTGGGCTGCACATAGCAGTCATGCCATGTTGTGAGTATGCAGCCTGAAGTGAGGAGTGAGGATGTGGACCAATCATTTTCAATCATCTGCTGGGGAATGCGGCTACAGTATGGTGCGATTTAGGGAGCTATAAGGCCTTCAAAATAATTAACATGCTCCATTATTCCAGCTTAGACCAGCTGGAAGTCATAGGGCAATGGAATAGCAAATGGAACAGATTTAAACCGTTGCACGTTTCAGGGGATCAATGTGGGATTAGTCCAGAATGGATGACTTTTTGATTACTGATAAATTGGGTGTCCTTAGGAATCTGAGCAGGCACACTCACTCCCCCGACATACTGACCAGACAACCAAGAGGCTTAAGATAATTGAGTAGCCCCTGCTGAACCATTTCAAGTAAAGCTCAACAAATGTCACTGCTGCTGCAGCAAACTGATAAACATGCAGTTTGTAAATTGTGCTGTGTAGCAAAGAATGCTACGACAACTTTAGCTATAGTGGTACAAAGTTCACTTTGCCCATCCAATCCAAATACAGTTGGAATTACATATTTCTAACAAATAGAACATGTTTTGAATATAAATCTCCATATTCTCAACTGTCTAGTGCTCCAGTGGTATCAGTGGGTAGGCTGCTATTAATTGACACATCACTGTGGTTAATTGCTAGGTCACTGAAACAACTAAATCAAATGTCAGAAACATTCAATCCATCAGTGTTGACCTCTATCCCATGTTATCGGTCCCTTTTGAGGGCTTTTTCTGGTCCATCTGCATCATCTCGGGAGGCTTCCAGAGAGGACAGAACTATCAGAGGAACTTGCGGATGCTGATAAGAAAGATAGGCCCTCAGAGAAGCAGTACACACTCTGGCATGAGGATAATCACAGACATTCTTTCTGTGACAAGTCTTTATTGCTTAAAGAGGATTTTTACAAGCTGTCGTAATTCAGATAATCCTCCTTCAACACCAGCTAAATTAAAAACAAGCTGTTATTTGACATGCAGACACATCAGATCATGACAGCTGTAAAGAAACAGATTATTTCTCAATCAGGATATATTTGGAATGCAGATGCTATATAAGTACACATTCCTGATGACACACTTTAACATGCAACCCACATTCAGTCCTTTTGAAGATATATATATATAAAACAAGCAAGCAAGCCACTACAGCTTGCCAACTGTTTGAATCCAACATAAAAGTCACCTCGCTCCTTTTCAGACATGACTAGTCTGAGAAAAGAACAATGACCCTGGGAGTGAGCTAGGCTGCAGCAGGACTCCACCTCTCTGCATGCCCCAGTCCGGCTCCTCTTCTCTTTTTTTCACCCCCATCCTTGCCACCCACCATGTGAATAATGAGCTCCACAGATAGCAGGCAACAGCGCGGGCCCCCTCCTTCACCCAATGAAACTTAACAGCCATGTCCAGAGCTGCTCCTCCCTGCAGAGACTGACCAGCCCTCTGCGCCACTCTTCCGCCACCCACACACCCGGCCAGACTCGCAGCCCCACACCCCCCACGTCCCCCCACACCACCACGGCACAGGACAGAGGTAAATATTAATGGATAAGGGATCCATTAATGTGTTTAGTGAAGCCACTGTGGAAAGCTATGAAATGCTGAGAAATAAATGGTCCATGTTAAGGCATCTGCAAGAGGTAACAGCATCATGAAAAGTGAGAATCAAAGACAAAGACAGAGAGAGAGAGAGAGAGAGAGAGAGAGAGAGAGAGAGAGGGAGGAGAGAGAGAGAAGAAGAGAGAGAGAGAGAGAGAGAGAGAGAGAGAGAGAGAGAGAGAGAGAGAGAGAGAGAGAGAAAAGTGTCTGACAACTAAATATTTGGACTGGATCCAGTTAAGTCTCAATGCAGGGGTACAGGAAAAAATGGTAGTTTCACACTCAGTGGCGACTGACCTTTAGCTGTAGTCTGCTTTGTCTACAAAGGTGGCACACCTCATACACACATGGCGCAAGGTGTGAGAGTCTGGCTGAAGAGAACCAAAAGGTGCTTTGATGCATTTCCTGCCAGACAAGGAAACCAGCTTCGCCACACAATAAAACAACCACCTAGCACCTACCTCTTTTTCAGGGGACCCTTTATGACTGCTGGCCGCCAAAGAAAAGATGACCACACAAAGAGCTCACAGTGTAACGCCAGCACTCTCCGGCCAAGTTTGAAGCAAATGGGGAAAGTGATATTTTCCCTGAAGCAAAAATTATGTCTTAAATGAAGATTAATGAAGATGCGTGCAGTGCCAGCGCTACCAATTTAATTCCACTGGACTGAATGACCTAGAAACAACACTACCATTTGAGACGTGTCGCCTGACAGTTCTCAAGCACAAGTAGAGAGAAGGAGAGAGGAAACCAGCAGTATTCCAACAACACTCTTCCCTGAAAGCCTTAGGGGTGTGTTGTGATTGTCATTCTGACCTTTATTTTTCACGTTTACATCGAATTCAAAGGAGATCTCAAGAGTGATGCCACTGAATAAACACTCACACACAAGCCATATCTTCAGGGCTTTCCCTCACAATAGGCACCATTGCAAAAAGCGCAGTTTGAAAAGAGACACCTGGGCATTTCAGTCTCATTAAGGACACGACTCCCTGCAATTAAATAGCGGCCCTATAGACGCCATCGCCCAAAAGAGCCTTTCTACTGGCTGATGAGGAAGACCTTGGAAGTAGAATAAAGAGGGGGAAGAGGATGCTGGAGCGAAGTCTTACCGCTCAGGGAGGCCGAGTTAGAGATTAATGAATTAATCTTCCTTAGCCTTGCAACAGGGGCCTCTCTGTTCACTGACATATTCATTTCAGCATAACAGAATAAAAAGAGGAACACTTTTACTACTTCAGTTTCTAAATGTTCGATTGAAGATTTCAGGAAACAATGTAATTACATTTTGGATAGGTTCCTGTGGTCTCACTGGCCAGCTGAATAATGCATGTGGCTGTGGAGCTGGGTTTGAGTAATTCCTATTCGCAAATCAACTCCAGTGTTTGATTTGATGCTTGACTCTTGTAGAGTGCTGTCCTGATTGTACTCGGCAGACTTCAAAATCTGGGATATTTCTGATTGTTTTGATTGTTTCCATACACCTCTTTTATACTGTGAAGGCAGTGAAAGAGGAGCCCGGCATTCTCAAACTTTTGATGGGTAAGCCTGGTTTTGCTTTTGCTTTTTTCAAGTGGTTGTATGAAAGATAAAGAAGCAACATGACAAAACCCTTCACAAAGGCTGGCATTCCGGCCTCCTGGCGTCTCGCGCCTCAATGGGGAAATGGGGATGTTATAGCATGCTAATGACTCCACGTCGGTCCCCAATGCCCCCTCTCCCTGCTCCAGTGAGAGGCCAGTGAGGTTAATTACCATAACAATGGCCACACTGCCAAGTCGGGCCAACTCTGGACACTGCATATGAGCCAGCCAAGATTACGTTCCCCCCCCCCCACTCAAATTAATGCTACAGGCTTTGATTTCCAAAAGTGCTGACAGACTAGAGGGGGGTGGGTCAGAATCTTTGTTTAAATAATTAACCAATCTCTCCACACATTATCTGCCCAGGGACCCCAGTGGGAGTCTTTGACGAACCTTTCAGTGTGAGAGACTCGATCCCCACAGCAGTCACAGGGGGTTTGCTTGGGCCAGTGCTTTTGTCGTCCTGTTTGACTTCCACTGAGGCTGTGCACTGCTGATGAAGTGAGGAGGCTAATCGGTAGCTGTAGGGCCATTCACACGCCCAGCACTGTAACACTCTGGCCTGTGTGAGGGAATTGTTCAACATGGTCACAATGGCCAGAGCCTTTGTGTGCCAGTCGCTCTGAATACCTCAATAAAGCACTCTGTCAATTATGTAGATCAGTAGAGTATATCTGAACTCTATAAACACACACAAGGATGAAAACAGATGCTCTAGTAACTCTATTTCAACTCAGCTTTTGTGTTGAGTTGAGTTTATAGGTCTCTAAACATAATGCTGTCATAAAATAGTATGCACTTGGAAAGAAATACAATACTACACAGACATAACTGAATTTGCAATATAGCCCTATGTTCTTCGATCTGTCGGGGGTTGATGACAGCATCCCCAAGTTATTTTGGCAATAATAATGCCAGATAGCATTGCCTTGCATAGAAAATAATTACATCATCTACATCTGTGTCTAATTCACACCAAAAATATATTATTTATCTTCACACAGTGAATGAGGCAAACTGACATGCTTGATTCAGGGGGTGGGGACAATATGTGCATGAAGAAGAAAAAAAATCCCAGGCATTTTTAGACTTTCTGTGACATAGATGGCTGATTATGAAAACAATGTGCTGTGCTTGGGCATGCATCCAGCCACATCCTTTTCAAACATAAAACTCTTGATGAATGACTTGGGATCTGTTCATGCCAGGAGCCAAGGTTGGCTATCTCCGCACAGAGGGGAACAAGTTTTGCTGCATTGAAGAGGGAGCCTGAGCCTTGAGAGAGATGCCCCTCTATCTCCTCCTTCAAGCACCCAGACAAGCTCATTAGCCCTGACCTCGTAAAACCTCATCTGCCTTAAGCTGGATGAAATTCATTTTTGTTTTGCGCCCAAGGCCTTTGGCAGGAGCTCACGGCTGCTCCTTTCTGTTCCACTTTTATAAGCCATATTTTCAGGCTAACTGTTTATCAGCTCACACAACTACTAACACATTTACAACTTAAAAACACCATCACAGAACTGGACAGCTAGTAGCAAAAAGACTGAAAGGGTGTGCCTAAGTAGATAGCTCATGGTGTCTGGCTTCCACCATTTAAAATATCAGTTCCTTTATAAACCATGGATGTCATAACCATGACATTACGCAATGTGTTGTGACAAGACAGACTAGTGTGTAATCTGTAGACCTTCATCCACGGATTCCTCATACAGAAGGCATGTGACTGGAGTGAGTCCTAACAGAAATAGACACATCCATGTGTCAAAGATGTGCAACTAAAAATGCAGGATTTGTGAACTGGGCCTACTTCGTGGTTCAAATAAATGATACCAAATGTTCAAATGGATCACACAGCTCTGGTTCAACATATCCATTACTTCAGACTACAGAGTTTTTCTCACTATCACTGTCTTTACCGAACATATTAAAGTTGCAGCAGTATTACCTCAGTTCTAATCAGACTGCCATGGGACTGGAATGTGGGACTGTTTGACTGAAAATCTTAACCAAAGTGTATGTTTCAACACTTTTATTTACTTAAACTTTTGTTTATCAATGCTATTAAATAGACATGGTTGACAGCAATTTTGTCACCACCTCATCAAAAACACAATTTACTGTAAACTTCTTCAATGTGTAAAAAAACAGAGCAATCAAAATAGAAGCACTCATACAATCGCATGGCAGACAGTATAAACATCTAGGCTCTCGTAAAAGACAACATTCAATACCAAGTTTATTTTCAATCCTTCCCACCCGCTGCCTTCTACCTCTGACAACCTTTGAAACAAAATATGCAGACTGGTGCCATGAGCGTAGAAAAGAAAAACAGACAACATCACGGCACTGAGTTTGGCCCGGTCCCATGTGGACGCCAGTAAGAGCGCTCCTGTTGAGCAGGTTCCCCTCCCGTGAATGCGCGGCCCACAGTGGGCTCGGGCAAACTGCGAACGGGATGTCAACAGCTCAGGGGAGAGCTGAGAGAACATGTCAACACCAGCCCCTCAGCCGGCCAACACACCATCCTCCGCCACGGGACACCGCCGCGCCAGAGCAGCGCGCCATGAGCAGCGCGCCATGAGCAGCGCGCCATGAGCCCAGCCACGGAGCAAAATGACAAGAATTCAAATGAGCAGGAGCCCGGTCCAGGCATCCCAGTGGCACGCTTATTAGGCCCGACACGGCGGTTACAACAGCCAGCAACTTCCAGCAACTCAACTCACCTATTGTGAGTGAGAGGAAAAGTCGGCCATAAAAGATGTTGATGTGAATCTGCAGCGAATCCATAAATGAGGTCTATAAACTGTGGCGAGCTGCAGAGGATGTTTGTGTAAGCAGCAGGAGCCGGAGCGATGACAGCTTGGACATCAGACAACACAAACACACACAAACTGATTATCCTCATCTGACAGTGTGGCGGTTGAGCTGTCTACATACATCCCACCACTGGGCTGCTGTATCTATATCTGAAACTCCATAATGCCATTATTAATATGCTATATAACGAGTTGTAACTGTAACAACAACAACAAAAACATGTTGTGGTAAATTGCTAGACATAATTACATTTTATAGCACCATGTCACATTGCCCAAAGAACCCATTTAGCCTCCTGTTACTTTACCTTTGAGCACTGTTTGTGATTTTGACACCATGCCAAGGATCCATTACTCTGTAAGGAGAGAGAGAGAGGGAGGGGGGGGCATAAGTTAGGGTTGCATTACATTTAGAATCAATAAGTTGTAAAACGTATAAAATGAATGCTTTGTTACAGTAAATTTTCTCTCCAGAGGAAGTCAAACATAGACACATTTATAGTGCCCCTCCTCCCTCAACAATGGATTTTTCTTTTACCTTTCATACACTCACAATAATTAGCTGCAATCCCAGAGGTAATTAATTAAGACGGTATACATTCTGTTCAGAACCCCACGAGAGCTGCCACAGATGGCTGAAAGATGTGTACCAGCCGAGTCTCTGGTCAGTTTCACGGATGCCAGAGGACACCCTGACCCCAGCTCTCATCACAGACTGCTTTAGCTAACCTCCTGACATTTGAGAGGTTATACAAACAGGAACTTGTGTCAGCACACTTATGCGGAGCGCAAACACCTAAACCACTCTCTAATTTCTCCGAGAGGGCCAAGTTATGGTTTCCATGAACTCAGACATGTTGTCCTAAGTGTATTGGGTAACAATGTAGTTTTTCCTGTTCACTTTCAAATGTACCATGGAGGAGCAATTACAGGCAGTAATTTCCTGGGTTCCAGTGGGGAGACGTGAGCTGTTACTTCCAGCCCTGGCAGTGCTCCTCTGGTGGAGATATGAAATACAATGACACAACATTTAGCACCATAGTTTGGCTGCAGGGGATGATGGAGCACACATTTTTAGATGTTCCCTGAACAGGCCTAGTAATTACTTAATGTATTTTTTATTCATTATTTATTTTCTATTTTATAACAGAATTTGACATTTGGTGAACATGGGGTCTAGTAATAAAGTGTTTTGGCAAAACTAAGTCGTTGAGACAAATGTGAGGCTAATAAAAGGTCACGGCAGGCAATGAATCAGTGTTCTGGTCCTTACATTAAAGGACACAGCCAAACTTCACTACCCTGCCATGCAAAAAGTCTGCTTAAGTTCAATGTCAAGTTCAAAGCCTCCTCAAACAATGTAATCCACTGGAAATTCCCTGTGAAACCTTGGGAGCGAACTTATCATTAAAGGACTTAATTTGCCGTCCAGCTCCGGTGGGTGTTGTGCAGTCAGTGTCAAGGATAATGGTCAACAGGCTTCAAAGCCATCCATGGCCGAGACTGGAACAGAGTCTATCCTTTTAAGTCGATACCATCCCATTTCAGACGAGAAGCCGCTGCCTACTTAACAGCGTTCAGGAGTATTTCCACTGGGGGGAGGGAAAAGGGAATGCGTCACCTGCCCTCATTCCGTTTTACCTAATTCAAAATTCTTTTTTTCTGCGGAGGGAGCTACAGCCGCAGAGATTTGATTTCTCTGATCCCAGTATGGTACCTGCAGCCTGGTGATGGTAAGAGAGACAGAGGAAAGGGGACCGCATGGGAGAAAAGAGAGAAAAAGAGAGAGAGAGAGAGAAATAGAGAACAGTAAATCATGTTTTAAAATGAAAAAAAAAAATGGTCCTTATGGTTATCCCACTGGCCATCACTCAGAGTAATTTATATGGCGTGTCATGGCCACTGACAAACCCTTACATCATGGCCAGTGTCTCTGACACCTCTCGGAACCCATCAGTCATCAGTGGCAGGGCTCTATGGAGAGGTTCATTTTGATCTGTGACAGCATCTCTGCAGCGCGGCGGCTCAGCGGGATGTTGCCCCAGCTGTTACAGGCTGACCCTTCCATGTCACGGGCCGACGAGGGATAATTATAGGTCAGCTCCTCAGCCCCTAAAGTCCTGAAGACATTCCTGCTCGGCTTGAATGTTATGATGAGCTGATGCACGCCGTGGAGTCTGCAGATCAATTGCTTTTGCATTGCGTCAGTGCAGCTGCTGCCATCGGAGAGAAGAGGCAACCTGCGGAAGCTGCGTGAGTGACAGTGCATCTGGGAGTGGGTCCATGTTTAAGCCTTGTTGATATAGACGTGTAAACACGGCATTCAGATTTGGTTTATGGTCCCTGTCAGCTGAGAAGACCTAGCAGGTGACCTGGGGCCTTCCTGTTTGGATATTTCAGGGGGATATAGCCACAGTTTCCTTAGTGGTGTATGGGCCTGTTCTGGTACATTCCCATCAGTACAAAAGGACATTTTGCACCCCGAGCTCACAGAACACCAGCAGAGGTGTTGCGATACTGGTTATCAACACACTGCTCCAGAACACCTCATTAAGCCATAGAAACTGCATTCAGTTGCAGCGACAATCTGAAATTGACATAATTGTGAACAATAAAGTTACATTCCAAGGTTCTGTTCATGGGAAATGCTAAGGGCCACTCTCTAGGCGCATAGCTCTTTAGCATGTTTAGAGTGTCTTGATTACACAGCAGTTAAGATAAGCTTCCTACATACACCCTTAATCCAAACAAAACAATCCCTAGGACAGGCCAAAGAGCACAAACCTCATCCCTCTCCACCTGCTCAACATCTGTGAGCATGTTCTTAACCTACACATTTCCCCCCTATTGTGATCTTTAGGTGAAAAACATGTTTTTTTCAAAAGCATTGATGTTGAATCAATGGGCATATGAAATCAGCTGCTCAAAGGTTAAGAGTTGCCATTAAGTTGTGAGGCACTGGTAAGATGAGGCATGGGTGCAATAGTAGGTGCATAGACTGGACAAGACTGTCCTGGTCCATAACCCCATGCAGAGAGGTGAACCCAGGCAACATAGGCCCCTATTCATCCCATCGTGATTACTACAAACCTGCACACACGAGGCGAGCTGTAGCTGAGGTTTGATTCCACCCGGAGTTATTTAATATCAAAGATGAAACAAGGGGACACAGCAAAACTACTTTCCACTGTTTTTCTTTCCACTGGTTAATAACACAGGTCCCAGTGTGCCATACATTACACCAAAGGCCTCAACATGAATGTGGGGGAATGAAGGGTGGAATTTAACATGCACCGTTTTATGGCTGCACATGGAAAAACAAGACCTCATTGACACACCTTGTTTTTTTGGTTCTGTAGACCAGCACATTAATAATCCAAAAGAAGGGGGATGCCTTTTGAGTCTATTAGGGAACAAAACCCCTGTTTCACTTCACACTGTCAGCCACAATATTTATGAGTGGGAGTTTACTTCTATCCATGGTGGAAAAGATACAAATCATCCATATAGGACGGAAAATATCGAAAATATCCTTCAATGTGGACAGAACTCTCCTTAACCCAGTCAGGGCAAAGTAAAACACATAACAAAACAGAACATGCTTCAATTAACCCATTAATGCTATTCTGTCACAAACGCCAAAAAGTATTCCTCTGTAGCAGTATTTAGTCACCAGAGCAACTGGCGAGTGTGCAACATTATGAACATTATCACAGAAGCCATTAACACATGTACACATGTACGTTCACCTTTAAACACCTTAATGTCACAGCACCCAAGGGCTACAGGAGCTCCCCATATTTGTGCTCCCCGTTGTAAACATCCTTAGTCTGCATTGGAAAGTAGGGCAGAAACAAAACTGTGCGCTGTAATTCACCACTGACAGCAACACCCATGTGGCAACCAAATGCATGCATGATTAATTGCAATTTGATTATGCTAACATTCTCCATTTCAATCATTTCTGAGTCCACAAAGCTCAATAATAAAATCTGAAGTCAGCCTTAGCTGCCTCATCAGAGTCTGCTGCCTGCCATATGAGTTGAAGCGTGTGTGTGTGTTCCAGAAAAACTACATTGGAGCTGATCACATGAGGTTATGTTGCTTTTGAGAGAAGGTGACCTCACCAAGTGAAAAGCAGAGAGACACAGTGTCCTCTATGAAGTGTGACGGTGGCATTTGGTGGCAGGGGCACAGGGCTGGGTGGGGGGGGATGTTTTTGCAGCTGACCAGACCTCCATTTCCACATGAAAGGCCTGCTGAGAACACAGTCCATTCGGTAGTCCACTCCGAGAATCAACAATTGCATTCTATTCTTAGCACTGTTCAATCCCGTCCAACCAGCCTCTTATCAAGAAATAAATGCATAATTTTTCACCTTCCCATTTCCTGCTTTGGGGAAATGCCTAAAGCCAAAAGCAGCACAATATGTAACACTCACTTCAAGCAAGCAAATAATATCCTCACCAGAGAACTTTTCTTTTCTTTTTTTAGATGGTCAGTTCATACATTTGCATATCTATCTGGCCAAGACTTGTTTCAGGTTACATGACTGAAAAGAATTACTTAAGGTGGATGCTATCAGGTCTGTACTCTATTCTTTTCCTTCTTACAAAAAATACATGGTCCTTCTCCCCTTTTCAAATAAATGTTATTTTAATGGTAACTTGATGCATCTTTTTGCATACCTATTTTATACTGCCAATTTATACTGCTGCCACGCCAAAAATTGACAAACTTGCAAACAGTGTGTGAATTTACTAAACCACCAATGAACAAGTGCAGTGACCACCAAATGGAGTGCTGTCTACTACAATTAGAACATCAACTACAAGGCTGCTATGCTAATGCCACTGATAAAAGAAAAGAGATAGTCCCTGAATGAAAAGTAAGAGAAGAAAAGATCTATTGCAGTCCTCTTTAGTGGGGTTCTGGGAGAGAACAGTGTGTCTAGTCAAGGGTGAAAAACAACTTCTGACACAACATACCAAATAGCCCAGAGGAGGAGATAGTTAATTCCTCTCCTGATGAAATGGTCTGAACACCTACTACAATGGGGAGAACATAATTTTCTACTCTGTCAAAATGCTACAAGAATGAATGGTGGAAGGTGGAAGATCAAGTAGCCTACCCTGTCTAATCCCAAGAATATGAAATGTGACAGATATTGCCAAAATGAAATTGGCTACAACATGCACTCTGAACCCTCAGTGGAAAAGTAAAATATTCACCACGTCTTCTGAGTAAAACACTCTTCTCTCACCTCAGTTTCTTAGTAGTAGAGTAGAAATGAATTAGAGTAGTAATCACCGTCATTATTAAACAACTCCTCGGTTGAGAACGGAAATTATCTGGAACTTTAAACTAAGACACAGTAGACTCTCAAGTGGACCTGATAAATAGTATGGTCCTATAAGCAGTAATTCGTTTTCTTTTTTTTTTAGCATTGGTGATGTTTTTGCCATGGCCAGCTTAACAGGTAGGTGTTCCATTCATTTTATTTCTGAAATCAGCACCAATAGTTTGCAAAATAGCAAATGCAGCCCAGTGACACCTAACGTCTTGTAAACGCTTCTCTTATTTGTTGAAGATGATTCACCATGTGTGAGAAACATACATTAAAAACTTCAGGAATCCCCTACTAATGCTGTTAACGACAGGCAGGTCTAAATGCGCGCACGGGGTGTCCAAAAGAGAGACGCAATAAGCCAATATTGTTTTTGCAAAACAGCTAATATAGCTGATGTACGGCACATTTTCAAATAAACATCATCACTCAAACTGACGTATGAATAACTCCACATGTGCCAAAGCTACCTGAAAATGCTTGAAGAACGCCGATATGCGGGTGATGTGAAGACTTAGACATCTCGAAGCGCATCTTGCTCGGTAAATGCTAGTGGTGAAGAAGGACTCGTCGTGTTTCCTCGCACCGACCTTCACCGGGTTCGAAAGTACTATAATCCATAAACAAAGGGAAAAGAACATAACTGGACTCCTTTTGGACATTGTGCGACCCAATGTTTATCCGCATACAGTTGGCGCTACTATGCGTTCTGACTTCGCTGGAGAAACTAAAGAAACTTCAGTTACCCACCAGGGAGGAGTCAGGGGCGCGTGTAGCTCGCTATTGGATGAGTTTAAGGTGATAGACGAAAGCGACCAGTCCCCCAAAGCAGGTAGGTCCAAACTAGTAAACGTTTGTGTGTAAGTAAACCTTCTCCCTGTCCTATTAATGATCTATCGAATCATCCAAGGACAGTCAATTAAATTAAACGCTAGGTAGTATTTTAGCCAACATTACTCATCTGGAGATTAAATGTTGTCAATTATGGCTCCAAACTTGTAGAGCTATTCTCTGAACGTGCAAAAAGTCAACAACTCTAGCTTGCACGTGGTAAGGTGATGATACATAAAGCCACTTTTTGTGCAATATTGCTGGGTAACCACATAACCAGTTCAATGGGTTCAGATTGAGTGATCATGATCATTTGCATACTGATAATTAACCCTCTCAGAAAAAAAAAATGTTTCCCAATATCAATGGGCCAGAACAACAAAACTTTGGAACATTGCCCAGCAACATTGATCCAAATGTTGCTTTGTGTATCATTAGCTTTACTGTATTAGGATCAGCCTTTCAAATGACAGAATTTTTCCAGAATTTTGAATATCTATTATGATTTTTGGTGGGGAAAGAGTCATAGGAGTCCTCTTCATTTAATTTAGTGTGGAATAAGAAAGTTCCCTTAGATATTTTATGAGTAGTTTTGTACTTCATTCCTTGCTGCTTACAGAGCACTTTACTCTGCTCCACCCCAGTAGCGCTGTGTTAATGTAATGAGTATTTATAGGTGTGTCCCTACCTTCAAGCAATGCAGGATAGCACTGAAACAGAGGCTCCCATAGTCAGTAGATTTGGCCAGGATACATGCTGCTCTGGGCCAGCTCTGCAGCCTGTGCCAAGCATTTCAGTCTTTCCCTCTCTAATGAGACTGCTACGTTAATAAAGCACGGTGGATAGGTACATAGTGGAAAGCAGAGAAAAAATGGGCACTCCATTTTGCCAGGACTTCCACTTGTTTAAGACATCGGCTGTGATTACTATATGCAATCTTTTACTTGTAAGCCAGTGAAAGCACGCCCATCCTTGCGTGTACCATGGAACAGATCAGCATCTGCATCACTCAAATGTTTGACGTGCAGCAGTTTTCTATCTGTGTTTTCACAATGCCAAAGTGTGTACATTGAGTGCATTTGACAGGTCAATTCCCTGGTGGTCTTCCAGCACAATGGAATTTGTGGAGAAGGAGAGATCCCCTGCTACTCTTAAAATATTTTAAGCACGGATGTCTGTGTACCTTAAAAATTGTGTAATGGTTTAATTTGTTGGCTTATTATAGCCATGTGTGGCAGGGGTTTTATGGTGAGTGGTGAAGGAAACACACAGACTGTGTGCGGTCCTAATGTCTCCTGCAGCCTGAAGGACACGCATCTTTTAGACTGCATGGTTTCATTGACTGGGAATGGCTTCTGCCAACAGTGAACTCAGCCTGTAAACTGTGCGCTGTAGAGGTGTTTATCTGGGCAGAGGGGGGACTTCATTTCAACTATACACGTCACACAGTCAATTTAGGATGTTAATTACCTCGGGTTACCATTGGCAACTGCTGTTTATATGCGTAAATAAACATCCATTCTCTTCATTTATATTCCTCATTTCTGACCTTCAAATCATATCTAGAGACTGTGCTAGATAGATGCCATTTCTGTGCCTCGTCCCATGCTCAGAACTGGCCTACTGCAAAAAAAATGCAGCTTTTAGAGATTGTTTGGTACAAACTCTTAAACAATATCAGATCTGTCAGATAGAACTGTATTCCATAGGTCTAATTGACAACCTATGTTACTGCTACAGGGTGATCCATCTGGTCATCCACAAATTTATATGTACATCTCTCCACTCCATCACCTTTTATTGAATGTGTTCTCAAAGTATAGACACTATACACTAGACACTAATTTTTGCATGAACAATGAATCAGTAGTGAAATCAATTGTGGTCTATATTGCTTGCTGGAAAGGAAGCCACAATGATACACCACTTTGTATAATCAATAACATTTCTAAAAGTATAGTTTATTTTTTTGTTTCAATATTCTCTGTTCCTCCCCAAGAGAGAATGTTTTGAAGATGAAGGAATATTCTGCAATGTGTCAGACTTATTTCATCCTCTGTTATTTTCCTGCTAGAAGGCAAGAGGTTTTTCTTTAGATAAGCGTGTCTGTGACATCCGTCTTTGATCCCCAAAACTGCAGGTGCAGCCATTGTCAGGCACACCTGTGAGGTTTTATGGAGGAAACAATGATAGGAGTTAAGAATTCTTTTGAACCCCTCAGCCTTTGCTCTTTCTCTTGGGAATAAGGGCAGAAACAGAAAACAATAAATAAACTACTTAAGGCAGCACCAGCAGAGAATCACTGTGGTCTCCTGACATTACGGAAAGGCACACATAAATGGAACTTATGATGTCTCAAAAACAATTCAGTATCAATCATCAGTATCAATCATGAGATGTGACCTGTACAAGACTGTCAATACAACCTAAAATATAAAGAAGTCAAGAAATCAAGCTGTGTTTTGAATATAGCCATATCTGATATCAAAAAATCATATTCGTGAATCCCCAAAATAATGCTGCTAATTTTCTTACTTACCACTAGGGGGAACTATATGAATATAAAAAAATCTGTTTTTGGCTGCAATATTGGTAAATAGATTATGGCAGATTATTTGTATCAGTGTATGGCCCTTCAAGATGATAAGGGAATCATCCTGCACTCAAATGTAAGGTCTTTATACTGATTGTATGATCACAAACAAACCAGAAGTAGTTTGTCCGTGACTGACTGTGATCAATAGGTTAGACTAACATGGATTTTGTTAGCGGATGAGATGTGCTGCATATAAAAGGTCTGTAAACATTTCAAAAGTAATGTGGTCTGCTGAATGAGATTAGTAATGGCATTGTCAGATGTCAGTGCTTCAGTGAAAGTGCAGTGAAAGCTCCATTTTCCCGGATGAATTTTAAGAATGACGCGTCTATGAACACACTGTTTACCTAAAAAAATAGATGTTGAAGAACTCTGACTGAGTACATTTTCAAATGTGACACATTACATATAACACATTTCAGAAATGGACAATTAATGCTGTCTGATGTCCAATCTTGCCCAGATAAAAGCTCATTCTGACTCAAATTGTGGTAAATATAGTATGTAACCAATAGATGGCAGTGTTGTCGTTTGCAACATCCCAACTCGTCCTACCACTTTCTAATTTGTAATCCACCCAAGCACTAAAATTATAAACTGTCAGTTTAAAGTGCTTCTGATCCTGACCTATTTTGTCTCAGACGTCCTTTTGGTAGGATTGTGTGGTCATCTCTGGCATACTCCATCAGGTACAGGTGCAGGTGCCAGGCCAAGCAGGGACATGAATGCAACACTCATTTTGTCATTGACCAACTCTGCCCTGTTATGCCACCATATCGCTAACACAGCCAGACAGAGCATCAGACTGACTGAGCTATACTCATGCTTCAAAAGGGGACTTCCCTCTTCCAAGAAGCTTACAGAATATTGTATGTATAGTCAATATTGGTATTAAAGATCCACTCTTGGGCGAATTTACTCAATACTTAAAATGAGAAAATTCCATTTCTCTGTGTGAAGGCCCTATTCATCAATGCTTTTTTTTGTCTTTTTTGCTGAAATTGGTTAGATTTTTGTGAAAGTCTATTACAACAGAAGATTGTCAGTTGGCTTCTCCTTATCAAGGGGAACACACACTATTAAAGGTTTCAAGATGTTGTCATTTAATGACAACTATGGAATGGTCGTATTTGCTGTTTTAGTTGGGTTATGTTATTTAACTCAATATAGTATTCTCAGTGAAGAGCAGTGTTATCAGCTTAGTCATTCGTTTTCTCATTCATAATAAAGTCACTGGACTAGCACTAAAGAGAAAAGGAGAGGACAGATTCAGCCATCTTATTCATGCTCTGAATATAACACACTCACATCCTCAAACATTTTTGAATTACCATGAAAATGTGTGGGAAGAGAGTAAGAGAGCTCGCTGATCAACTAGTAATACTGTGTGTGTGGGGGGGGGGGGGGGGGGGGGGGGTGCCTACTGGTTTAATTCAAATGCATTAGTTATATAAAGATAACATCAGGCATATAATTTCATAGAATTAAACAAAAAACTCTATACTAATTTGTTTGACATCTTCACTGACAATACCCCATTAAAAAGCACGTACACATACACTGCCACATGGACATACATTTAGTATTATTTTTTTATCAACACCGAATCTAGTAAGTAAGACAAATGTCTCTATATTGACATATAGATAAACTGTAACACAGATGCATGACATGAAAGGTCACCAACTATTGACCTCTAATTTCAGTCTTTGACATCAGTTCACTCTTTCCCGCCCTTGCCTACAAGTGACACAGCACTATGAGAAAAATCCTATTAACTGTTAATTCTTTTTAACATAGCATTGTTAAATGACCATACTTTTCTTCATTAAATAGGACTCAAAATATACAATTGTTACCAAAAGCATTCATAGCTGAAGTATCTGCTCAACTGATTCAAAACAAAGCCTTATAAAGGACAGACATATACTTTGTGCCATATCATGCTTTCACATAAGTCAGTGAGTGAACATTTGTTCTGCACACTGTTCCGTGTATGGCAAAACAAGGTTGCATGACATAACAACATCATAAAACCCTTTAATGTGTCTCCTCCCATCTGAGGGTTGCTGTGGGGGATGGGTGGCGATGGGGGATGGGCAGTATAGTGTTACTGTTTACGTGAAGCCTGTCCTCAAACATACAGTCTTCAAATGGATGATTCATTCTTCGGTCATGACTGGTGCTTACTGTCTGAATGAATGAATGAATGAATGAATGAATAAGGCTATGTGGATCAGGTCCAATACGTCGATGAATGTTGCAGCACACACACACACCGACACACGCACCAAATGAGAGAGAGAGAGAAAGAAAGTGTGAGAGAGAGAGAGAGACTTGTGTGACACACAGATCCCATCCCCCACAACCAGATATTTCCCTCCCTGCTCTGTGCTGTGCTGTCTAGAAAGGCCATGTGACCCTCATCAGTCTCCAGGGGTGGGGGAGGGGGAGCAGATTGAACCTGTTCTTTGTTAGGAGGTCAACACTAGCTTCATGGCAGGAAGAGCTCTTACCGCAGTCACGTTAATAGAGGTTACTATGAAAACCATGACCATTACTTTTTTGTATTTGCAGTGTACACCAAATGTATATGTTATTATTAAATGACTGAATTTGAAGTTTTCATTCTCTTGTACAGTTTAAACCACTAATGCACACATGGTAAACAGTTATTTTCAAATACCATTGCAATTATTATGGTTTTAGTAGCTTCTGAGAGCTTTAAGTATTTAACCTTTATCTATGTTAAATCTTTACTCAAATTTACAGACACACATGATTGTTAAACTACATATGCCAACTGGGTCATCTGTACATTTAAAATTGTTGGACTTTTTGCATGACCATATGAACCGCCTCTGAACCATTCAGAAATGTTGAGATATTATAGGCTATGTTATTTGGTCTATAATAACAGTAGCCTACTGTTTCTCTGCATTGAAATTACATAACTTGTGAAATTGGGTGAAATATGCGCAGATATTATATTATTTACGGCACCCAGAGGAATGTGTCACACTGCAGAGCTGTAATGATGTCAACTTGTTATTTACTTTCCAAATCTGAATGACGGAGCAAGGCGAAAGGAGAATTAATCAACCACTATGTGACTCGGCAGGCGGAAAAAAGGACACTTGGGGGAGGGGAATCTACTCATAGGCTAGATATAACGATACAGAAATGTTGCATCACGCTGGGATGTTACAGCACAATTTCTTCTTTCTAATGAATGAACATTGGTTTTGCTAATATTTTACTTCATTAATCATGCAGACACTTTGATTTTATGTTTTAGTCTTGGATGAGAAAATGAATAAAGTGAAAGTAGTCCAGGGAATGGTAGGCTTTTGGCACATTACATGTAGGCCTGTGTGATAGCCTGTTTACAATTAAAGAACAGAAGGGTTTATCATTTAGATAGATAGATAGATAGATAGATAGATAGATAGATAGATAGATAGAATGGCCTACTTTTTTCATCCCAAGGGAAATTTGGGGATTCATTTAGTCTTATCACCAATGTAGGCCTGTCATTATCATTATGCAGCCAAATGTGATCACAACTGGCTGCAACATCAATCAGTACAGTTTACAAATACCTGTAATGTAATGTAATATAATGTTATATAATGTAGGCCTAATGAAATGTAATCTGCAGGTGTTTGTTTTTTGTTTGCCTTAGGGTAGGCCTACGGTCCCTACAGTAGGCTATCAGATAACCTATCACAATCTATGAACTGCAGAGGCATATGCCTCATAAGAACAAAGAAGTAGGCCCTATACTCAGATCAAAGGAAGCTCACATAATTTGCCTCATTTGTCTGAATTGCTAGAATGTGACGTATGTATGTAGATTTGTAATAATAATAATGATAATAAAAAAAATATATAGGCCTAGAATAGTAAATAAACAGTTTTAAGGTCAGGTGCTGATTTTTCCATTGTGGGTCACTGACGCCCCCCACCCCCACCCGCCCCTCTCCCGCTCACTCTCAGAGAGTGTAAGGCGCTGTCTTACAGCTCCATTCTCAGAAACATCGAAAACTCCACTCAATTCATTTTCCGATCCAGGCACACGTTACTGGTTTAATATCCTACCTCACCGGTACTTCGCAATTCTCGATTATTTGTCTCTTCTCCTGGCACGGGAGAGCAGCTGGGGAGAAACCCGGTTGACAGAGTTTGAATAATAAGACGAAAATGGGTGGAAAGTCGCGGTTTGCGCACTGAAGTTAGAAGGTCTTTCCTTGTGGAAGTGAAAGAGGTGGCGTGAGTACCACGAGCTCACTCGCTCTTTGAAAGGTAAGAAGCTCTCTCTCTTCCTTTTTTGATGTTTTGAGAAGTTTTAAGTCGTAGACGTTTACCCAAAGTGTTTGGTGTATACCGACCGGTACATTATTTTGAACTCTCCGTAGAGCTTTAAAGTGAGTAGCCTACCTTATACTTTATTGTTATGACATACGGGTAACGTGCACGTTTTTAAATATTGTCCACACTTTTAACTGTAACCCAAATGTATGGGTCTGTTATTCGGACGTCGAACAATAAAAAAGAAAGCTTGTAAAGCATGTGCTCTCTCTGCACCATCGTTTGGTTACTTTGGTTACTACTGGCAGTCTGTGTATTGTTCCTCGGGTATGGTGTATTCATAAAATTATCGGCATGGAGTGATTTTGTTTGCGAACTGCATGGATATCTAATGAAATTATCTTAAAATATTTGTTAATAAGCAAAAGGTCCATGAATAGACTTCGGAAGCGCATGAGTGGGGGAGGGGAAGGTTTGCAACATTGAAATACAGCAGATACTGTTTCTTCTAGTAGCTGGCTTCCTTGACACCGCATTGATGGCCTACATTTTTACCCGACAGCGGAGTAAATAGATCGAAAGTCTGTCTTAGCCATTAGACCCCCCTGATAGCTTTCATTCATTGTATTGTTGGTCTTATAAAGTAATCATCATATGTGTGTGCTGTGTAGCATAAGTGTGAGAAACTCTTTTGTTAGTCCACTGAACCCTACCCTGCTATATACAACACAAATGTAAGGTAGGCATATGCAGTGTAAAAGATGGCAGTGAAGTGAGGAGTTGGTGTTTCTTCAGAGTGCACCCATGCATTTCCAGCCTAAGCTCATGAGGCCTAGGTTAGAGTTGAGCACATGGTCCATAAGCCTGTACAGTCACTTCACCTGTTGATCAAGCTCATGGTGCCAAGTATCTCATTTGATTTTATATTAGGAATTATTTAGGTACTATTTAAAGTGTGCTTGGGTTGGTGGTTGTTTTTTTTTCCATGCACCAAATGACTAGCCTTGTATCGGACCATACAGTTATGTCTTTTCATTTGTGAGTTCTGGTTGAGGTAATGTACTCTTTCCCTGTTTGGCCCCTGAGCTTGTTTAAATATACTGCCCAGCTGAGGTCAGTTTTGTGGATATAGTTTATAGTACTCTTACGCAAGCTCTTCTGTGCCACCAAAACCAAACTGTGGTTACTTGAGCATATCTTAGACACAAGCATTATATGTTATGCATGGCTACTGGGTTCAATCCTTCATACAGTTTTGTGTTTCACAAGCTGTTCTACCTCACTCTTCTTTGAGAATAACCATGGAAGGCTTGTCAAACTCAAAAAATCATATCTTGTGAACTAACAAACAAATTATCTGCTCTTCGTTTCACACCAGTAACCTGAGGCTCAGACACAGCAAAGGTTTTCTGTCCCAGGTTTGGATGTTTTTGTTGGGGACAGAGTTGTGTTCTTTCATTATCTGCACTCATAGGTTCTCACAGCATTCAGAATCCAAGGTGACTAAACAACGTTTTAATTTTTAAATATTTGTCTAGTCTACGAGTTATTCTCAAGAAACAGTTCACATGGGCCACCAGCCAACTGGCAGGCTACAGTTCAGAAACTACACAGATTTTACTATGATTTTTATGAGTCATACTTAAATGGCAAGTTAGATCTGGCTTTAGAGCAGCAATGATGTACCAATTGTCATGAGTAGGTCGTAGGCATCTTCTGCCTGCCAGCCTAAAAGCAATCCTTCTCTGAAAAGCACTGGTCTGAGAAGCATAGATAAACAAGCTTATCAGTATCTCTCTGTTTCAGATATTCCAATATATTACCAAATCTGTAATGCAATGGTGGTTAACCATTACAACAAGGAGGAAAACCCAGTGTGTGATGAAGTTCATATAGAAATCATATACAAGCCCAGACAGTCAGGTACTGACCTAGTATGTAGTGTTCCACTCTCTGATGTCTCATCTTAGGGTGTTGGCTTACGTTTGGCTCCTTCAAGTGTGTGCCTTTTGTTGAAACACCAATGTTGTGTAAGACTAGGCACTTTCCCACAGCAGGAACTAAGGGGAACTTCCTTGGTGGTGTGAACATTTAAAAAAAATAGCCTAATCAGTTCGGTTCATTCAGCCTTTCAGTTTTTTACGAACCTACAAGTAACATAGCATGTTGTTTTGCTCTGATTGTATTTCAATAGCAGTAGTATAACATATTAATGATATGACTAATGCCAGATTCACCAACATTAAACCATTAAACTGATATTTTCTTAACATTAGGATTACTAAGTTGCTAACACTCAATTAAATCAATGCCCCATAGCAGCTGTTATAGTCACTTGTGTATCCTTAACAAGCTAAATGCTAGTTCACACTTCATGATTTGAAGCCCGATTTTAGTCACTTTAAAGAGTATTGGAAGTCACAGCCAAAAGACTTATGTTGCCGATAAATCAGCATTCTATATATCACCATCACTTCTCAAAGACTAGATCTGAGGGGCTCTTCAACACATCTCCAGGAGTCAAGCTACAGTCAAAGATGGCACCAAATCAAGACAAGAGGCAAAGCAACACTTTTTCTACTGATTGTTCTTTAGATAAACAGACAGGTCTATCTGTACTGCGGATTGTGTAGGGATCATTTCCATGTTGTCAGACACTACTAATGACACTTTGAGCCTTGTGGAAGTGGTACTGCGATATGCATGACTGCCCCATAGGATTACAATGTAGGCCTAGGCGCTTTGCAGTTGCAACCACCGTTTTGTGGTTGCGTTTCTACCTCCATACCAGACATATTTCTCTTTGTTTTGCCTAGATGGTATAGTTAGACCCAAAAAGATCTAAAAATATAGCTGAAGTTAAAGCATTATGGAGTTCACCTGCCAGATAACGCAGAATATGTGCCTCATTCCTCCAGTTACAATGCTCTGGATGTCTTTCCCTCTGTCGCTTCTTGCATGTTTTTTCCCCAAGAAAATCAGACAAACTAGTTAGGGTTTTCACCTGGTGAGCGTTGTGTGTGTGTGTGTGACACCCCCCCCCCCCCCCCCTCCAGTTGCCAATAGTGTAGTATGAATGAACACAAGGATGTTAAGACTCCAAATCACAAGACTGCAAGTTGTGTGAATTGCACAGCTATCCTGAGACTCAAGTTGTGTAATGTTAACTTAGATTCATTCCATGAGCTATCATTTTCTACCATTTATCCACTGATTAAAATCCTCTGATTAAAAATATTCTAGCCCACAACATTTGAGGTCGGGAAGTTCGGTCTGGCATTGACCTCTCCAGAATAAGTCCCGCCTCCTAACTTCCGTATCCATCCAACCTTCAGTCGTCAAATGTCTATGGGAAATAATAACATGGCGTTTTGAAAGATCTTACCTGTCAAACTCTGTAGGTGACAAAGTAGAAGAAGCTGGTGGGCAGATTGGCCTACACACTTCTGCCATCTAGTTTCCACTGGATTTTTTGATTGTCGGTGCCCACAATCTGCCCACCATTTTTTTCTACTTCGCTACCTACAGATGTTTTACCGGTATGATATTTCGAAACGCCATGTTATTTCCCATAGACAATCGACGCCTGGAAGTTGGATGGATACGGAAGTTACGGAGGCGGGACTTATTCTGGAGAGGTCAATGCCAGACCGAACTTCCTGACCTCAAATGTTGTGGGCAGGGCTAAGTTCGGAATGGCACCCAGGCTAGTGTTGCAATACTACTGTAACCTATTTGACGTTATTGCTGACTGCAGCACTTTGCAGTCAAGGCGGCCGCCTTGGCAAAACAAGCCTGCCGCCTTAACTACGTCGTCAAAAAAAAAAGTGTTGTCCTGTTTTCTCCCTTTCATTCCAAACCGTGACCAACGCCAATCTCCCTTCTCCGCAGAACGCATTAAAAAATAAGAAGAAACGTGTCATGAATCGAAAAATAATCAGATTTTATAATCTTTACATATGTGATATGCCTCCGAATCAGAGCTAGTGAGCGGAGCTGAGTGGTGCAAATATCTCGCTCCTCGTTCTCAAGAATCAGTCAAATCGCGAACAGCCACAGCTCCGTTTAATGGTCAGGTGTGATGAAATGCATTCATATTCCACTTTTCCAAACGTTGCAGGCCTATGGTAAGGTTTAGTGGTAGGGTTGTCCAATGATCAAGTTGTTGCTTCAATTTGTGTTTTAATTTATGTGACGCACCGATACTGGGTTCATCCGTTTGGCGCAAGTTTAAAATATTTAGCTGACTGCGTGATTTGTCATTTTCGTTCTTTTGGCAATTAATCCCGACTGATCCCTTTAGTTATCGTTGCCAAGCTTGTTTGTTGTTGCACTATCAGTGTTGCAGTCTTTTTAAATAAATGTTCTGAGTGAAATATATTGTCGTTGCTCTTAGTTCTTTGGGACCAGGGAGCTAAATTGACCTGACGCGAATTTGACCAGAGAAGCGGCCGAGTAAACAGCCACCTGCTCTCAGCACAGTGTTGACTAATCGGACGCGCAAGACTGACAATAGACGGGCCTAGGCCCGTCCAGGCCCATCCGTGCCTACGCGTATGCTTTCTAAATTATTTAGCTAACTCCATCCCCATCAACAAACTTAGGCTATATGGCCAATATCTTTGAAATTTAACGGTCTTGGTTTTATTAGTGGGCATGCCTCAGACTCGTGGTGTGAGCGGTATGGGAGCGAAACGGAGCGGCCACTCCGGCCTCTAAATTAAAAAACGCTCCGCGCTCAAATTCCATCCATATTGCACAAAACTATAAAATGATCTAAACTTCATTCACTCTCGGTGTATAGATCAGGACAGACTTGCGGAACAGGCTGCAGGTCAACAGTCTGACAGCCTGCATGAAGATTAGCCTGCATTAATGGTCCAATAGTAAAACAGTGCAATTACCAAAGGGCCCTTGAAATTATCTTTTTAAAGCCAAGGAGGATGGCTTGTAACAATGCTAGTTGTCAGCTCTGCCATAAGTAGTGACTGATTACATTTGCACATTTTGTTGTTTTGCACTTTCTTTTGCACTTGTTCGGTAGTTTGTAATAGGCTTTGTTAAAATTGCACAAATTACACATATTTTGAAATATTTGTATAGTTTGGTGTTGTTACTTTGTTCTTTGTTAACTGTTATTTTGAGAAGCTGGTTATTTATTTAATGTAGTGTTTAATAACAAATTGTTAAATATACAGAGTCTGTAGTGTATCACACAAACAAGACACCAACACCCACACCCCCCCACCGATGGCAACCGATACAAGAACCCCCCCCCCAGGGCCTAAGACCTACCAGCTTGACTAACACATTTCCTGCGGGAAACCCTGCCTCCTGATTTGGATTGAGAATGAAATCTAGTTCACTGGCCGAGGATGATTTAGACACTGATGAAACACTTGGGCCTACATAACGTGTGTAATTCAAAGTAAGGGCTACATGATGTATATACGTAACGAGAGAAAATCGGGTATGTGGAACAACTGGCTCAACAGTGCTTTGAGAAGATTTGGTGAATTGTCAGAATGTTAGCCTGTTCAGTTGAATGCCCTCAAACTGTAGCAAAAGCAGTGATTGAGATGATAATCTTAAAACGGTTGCATTCAAACCTGCTGGTAAGCCTATGCTTGTTTGAAAGCTTTTATGTCATAAAATAAATTAGTATATAGCCTATTGTCTCCCATAAGTCCTAAAGTGTTTGAAATATAATTATCTGAAATGCATGGCTTTCAATTGGTCATTTATGCCTAGTATTTAATCTGTGTAGCACACAGTTGATTTGACATTCATGAACAATCGTCGACACATGAAGCAGTTTTAAAACTGCATATAGGCCTACAGGCTACAGAATTATCCTTTGGCTTGCATCAGATATAATATAGCCCACTGGCAAAGCATATTATAGTCACTGAACAGCCTATAACATGTGCATGACCCTTTATCAACAGTAGACATATGTCTTTCATTAAAGAGTATAACTAAAAATGCCATTATCAAGGTGAAAAGCTATGTAGCCTAGCCTCAATACTTCGTATGGGAAGCAAACATGTGAACATGCAAGAATGTAATTGCATTGGTATGCCATCTCGCTGCACGTTACACCACCACCGAACGTAAATGACGCAGAGTAGCAAGATTCCTAGAACCACACGCATGGGAAGTTAAAACATTGCATGTTGCATAATCTTCATAAATTCATAAACAAGTTGCATAATCTTCATAAATTCTTTGGAGCTAGTGAATGTGTAAATTCATGCTTGGTGACACTGTCTGAAAAAACATTTCTAGGCCTACTTCTATTTTTGAAGTTGTAAACTACAGGTGATGAGAGCACAGGTTGACGGAACTATCTTTTTGGACTCGTTTTCCGACTGATTGTTTTTTTTGCAACATGGCTTAATTTAGATTGAAAGTTAACCTGCTACGGAGCAGGTTAGTTATGTGGCATAAATTCCCATAGTTACCAAGCTGGGATTCACGTTAACCTCATTGATGGAACCGAATTCTCAGTAAAATTAGCGAGACTTATCGAAATAAGCCAGGTTTGGCCTTTAGCGAGGTTGATGGAATACCCCCCTATGGTTGTTGTGCACAGCTTATGTCTCTGTTGTTGTGTACTGTGCCTTTAAAACATGTGATGCCTGGCTGCTCAGCCTGTTCAGGACTAAGAATGCTGATAAACATTTCAATCGTCTCTTCCCATCTCTCCCCATCTGACCTTCATGTCAGATGGAGTGTGGGGAGGGGGTGGCGAGGAGTGTCTGTGAATAGAGTGGATGGGGAGGTGCTTCTGGGTGACACTCACAGCTGTTGACAAGAGATGCACAGTGTTGCATATCACTATGGCAACAGAGCACTTACTCATTGGCCTCTGAAAAGGAGGGAAATCTCAAGTCATTTCATTTTAAATGAAAATATACCTCTGTTTAGGTTAATGTTGGTCATCCTTTAAGTATAGTATGCGGTTAGTAAGGTAAAATTCTGAGTATTCCTGGGGAGCCGTTAACGAAGAACATTAGAGTGGATTGCAGTAGCCTTTGAAAAACATTGTAGGCCTAGCCTATGCCTTAGGTGCCTTTTTCCCCTGCCAGATATATTAAGGTGTATGAAAACGGAAGCATATTATTTCACAATTTTAGTGATGTAAAAATGATGTTTGTTTATTTTATCAAGTTAAATTTAAATAAATGTATAAATGAAATAAATAAAAATGTTATGTTCAGCAATATTTGTCCTCAAGCATACTGCCTGAACCAGTGGGACTTAATTGGCAGACCCATAGCTGTAATGTATTTCGATAATTCAGGTATTGCGGTGACAATGAGTGTCTTGTGCTGTGATTGAAAAATAATTCAGTTAACATCTTTTATGAAGAGTTTATGCAGTAGTCTTTTACAGATGACTTCAAGTTGGCACCATGTGGTCTTTGGGCAGTGTCCATAATCTTCATTATACAACTGCATATCTGTAAGAATAGCCCAGTAATGGTCAAATTGTCCTAGCATTGATATCACATTAGACGATTAGAAAAAACATTACTGCCATAAAACAGACTTCCATAAAACATAAACCTGTTGTCTTTCCTTTCAAATACATAGCATTATTTAGCATTTTTACTCCTCACAACATCTTTGTAGGATGCAACTTAGAGCCAAATATCTATAGTGATGCATAACTGGAATTACGAAATGCACAACAAGTAATTGAGAAAGGTTGACACCAGGCAGCGTTAACAGGCTTTTACAAATGCCCATTGAATCAATTCACACCTGTGATGCAGTGGCAGGGTTTGGGTTTCTGAGGGAGACGTAATCAAAACTGCCTGAATAAAGCTAGAAAGGTCAGTTGAGCAATCAGTCAGAGCGGTCCCAAGACTGCCATAGCCTCCTTACACACCTTAGCAACAGACTCTTTGACTTCAGAGTGGAGGCTCTCATCCTCTTAAGCCCTCCTTACACTGACAGACTTTGGAAAGATTTGGAAAAGATTTTTGAAAGACTACAGTCTAAGACCCTCTCACATCTAAAGACAAGTAGTAGAGTTTTAAGTCACAGACTATGATTTTGCAATGACTATGGATCTTGCAGGGTCACTATTTACAAGACTGCAACTAGATTCCTTTAAATTATTACCCATTGTGCAATAGATAAACACGAACTGAAATGATGGCCTACTAAACTCAGTCGTATTTTCGTGTTTCTGCAGCATTGTTTCATGCGTGACATCCCTAACCGATATAGAGTTGTTCTGTCACGTGGAAGAGCCGACTAAATATGTATAAGAAATGACAAATATTATAAGAATAACAGCTGTCGCCTACTTTGCCCCTTCCTGTTTGGTGTTGGAGAGAGGTGACTATTGGTTTTTATAGTTCACGTCACTGTTTGCATGAGCTACGACTAGAAAGACTTGCGATAATATCAAACATGTTTGATATTGTCATAACGGCAAAACTAGAAAAGGACTGGCTCCGACTGACTTAAAACCGCTAAGATTGGCACCTTAGACTTAGCGATCTAATTGACGGGAGCGCACCGCGATTCCAGTAACTCCCATGATTTCTGTCCGACTTTGGAAATTTAGTCGCCGACTGTGAAAACAGACCATTAGTTGGATTTGGACTGAGCGCTCAGTATCCTACTGCCAATTTTCCATCGCAGTGGTAATGGAACTAATTTCTTAATGTATCCTTTTGGCTCTAGAGCGTGTCTGTGGATTATTTTGATATGTCCTTTTGTGGTAAATGTTTTGCTGTAAAAATGTCCTATTTTTTTTTAATACGGACAAGTGTGTGCTGGATTTGTCTCACTGTGAGCTTGGTGTCAACTCTTTTTGTACCATTTAGCTGTTTAAGATGAAGGCAAACAGACGACAACAACCCCCCCACCCCCCAATCTGTAGAAAAAGAAGTGCTTCCCCAAGACACTGGGAATCCCCCCCATTTCCCCTGCCCTTCCCCCACATCACCTGCCCCCCCGTTCCCTGTGGCTGTCTGGCTGTGATTGTGGAGGCCAAGTCAGTCATCGAGCAACAGGGCTAAGACTGCTAGAAATGGCCATTGTGGCGACCTGTTGGAAGGCCCAGTATTTATCCAGCATTCCCTCTCCCCTCCCAGCTGTGTAGACTGCAGTCCATCCAGAGGCTTCAAAGCAGGTTTAGTCAGCAGAGCAGTTCAAGAGAAAATGGCTGCTGTTTCCAGGTCTTGTTTGCACTTCTATCAGGAGGTTACTCATGAAAAAAAAAATTGGGTTTTTACCATGTTGAGGCAGCTCTCTCTCTCTCTCTCTCTCTCTCTCTCTCTCTCTCTCTCTCTCTCTCTCTCTCTCTCTCTCTCTCTCTCTCTCTCTCTCTCTCTCTCTCTCTCTCTCTCTGACACACACAGCCTAACTGATTTCTCCTCCTGTCTCTGTTTTTGTGGTGTCCTGCTTTCCTCCATCAGTCACATTAAACCTCACAGCTTCTGTCGGCTCCTTTACTCTGATGCTGTTCTCTGATTTGGGCACACAGCTTTGGAGTATTTGCATATTATTGAGTTTCCTCTATCTTTATCCCCCATATCACTGCAACTGCCATAATTATGCTGTGTGCCTTTTTACATCCTCAATGAATATGAATATAGGAACGCATATAATATTTATATACATTCTTTGTCGAATTGTAAATGCATCTGGTTTATCATTGCAGCCTATGTTAAGCTCTTATTATTCTGTTGTTTTAAGTCATGCTGAATGTTGAATAGATTTTGGTAAAACCAATGCTGGCTTGTCCTTGAGTTCCACGCTACAACCCATCTGGGTCTATTTTTAGAGCAGATTAGCCAGCAGAATCGAGCCTTAGAGTGTGAGATTTCCTCTTTTTTCACAGACTTCCATGACCTTATGGGTGCAGCTGGTCCTGTACGCAGGCTGCTCTGTCCTCAGGGTGTACAGTGATATTAATATCGGATTCTGAGCGCTGCATTACTAATGCCCCTTTTGAAGTGGCTGTTTGCTCTGGGAGTTATCAATGTAATTTTAATGTTGTGAATTGCATTAGTACTGGAGATACTTTATGATTAATTTAATCTTAACACTACAGAGATGATTAACATTGATGCAAATAGAGAGTATTAAGAAAGTGCTATCTTTTGTAATAAATACATTCCCTCTGCAATGTATGCAGCACTAGCATTGTTGAAATAGAATATATTAGGGCATGTGATCAAGGCAACTAGTGATCTTTTTAGCATCTATTTTATTCACACATCAATTTATCATTTTGCCATGCCCATGTAATTAAAACCACACTCTTTACAGTATGTCTTTAGCAGAACACCTGTTAAGTATGAAAACCATCGGACAAATAGGTTGAACGATATTCGAAGATCAGAGAGACAAGCATACAGATGGATATTCCTTGCTTGATGGGTAGACTGGCACGGCAAAACATGTTTTGAGTGATCAGTAAGGATGCATTAACCCAATACTGATATTGGATAAAGTCTGATACTGCTCAAATATCTGGAATGGTGACCATGGGGATTCAGGTATCTGTGACAGAATTTGGTTGAATAGACTATGTTAATGTGTTAATTCCTTAAAAAACTCCATATTTAATGAGGAGAAAAGAAACAAGAGAAACATGGACCCTAGCTACAGATTTGAGAAGGATTTAAAATTGCATGTTGCCAAAAGTGCCTAAAACTGGGTGTGGTGTGCTTAGCAGGTAAGGGTCTAGGGATGAGGGTAGAATAAACTCTGATTATCTTTACTCAACCACTGCTTTAATTGTCCTGAAAATGGTCTGATTCTGAGATTGTAAAATATCCAGTGGGTAGAAAAGGTAACTCTAACCCAACCCAAGCCACCTTGAGTGTTATTGGTTGTCAGTGGGGGTTGTGATCTCATTGTTCTTAATGACTGGTCAATTTGTTTAGGGCTAGTCCACACGTACGAAACCGATCTTTTTTTCCTCCGTCTTCCCTGAAACCGCATCAAGAATATTTGCGTCCAAACGGATCCATCTCAACACGTTACTTTATACCCCAGGCCTATAGGTGGCACTGTTTCTTTGACCAAAGTTTGTGCTTTACAAACAGACAGAATAGGCTATGACGAAATGGCTAGTGCAAGGAAACCAGAATTGTTTGTGTGGACTGATGGTGAACTGTCAACTGTAGTCAACTGTAAAACTAATAAACTTTATTTTACGGTTTGTGAAGGGTGCAGTCCCGTCCTTTATTTGGCTAACGCAGGTAGGCCTACTAATCACCTTTTACTTTTTTTGGTTGTAGGATAGTCCGTGATTCACATTAGTTTTGGCTATCACCGCAATTAGGCTACTAAACGCAAGGCTTACCCAAGTTCTAGGCTATTCTGTTGCCACATTTATAATATTGCTATAAAACCTTCATTAGTAACAGTCAATATGTTTGCCTGCATCAAATCGCGCACAAATTAATGTAGCCTAAACTTACACCGCACTTTCCTAATAACTTAAGTTCTCTCGCGTCACTGACAGTAGCTAGAATGCATTAAAAAACACCGGGAAAAAACAGTGTTCAGTCCACCAAGTCATAAGCTATCGGCGCTGCGCAGCACCAGTTGTGATATTTATCTTACGGAATGTAATCGTAGGTAATGTCATGTGTGAACTAGTATTGTTAGGCAATACTATAACTGCAAGTCCAGGGCAGCTGAGGTGTGGCTGACATCATCGATACGCAAGCAGGATGTGCGGTTTTGCTGTCTAAACGAATTCAAACGGGCTATGGTTTCAGATTTCTCCACTCTGGGACCAGGTTTCAGAAAAGTGCGGTTTAGGGCAGTGCGTTTACAGGATTTGTTTGGACGCTCGGCCAAGACTAAGCGAAACCTCTGCGTTTAACCTAAAAAGCGTCTCCGTGTGGACGGGCCCTCAGTGAAGGACATAACAATGTGGGTAGTCAGTACTGACTCACTACACTAGAACCACTACATCTTACGTTTGTGAGCCAACAGAAAAACAAGTAGTTAATTTTAAAAGATTAAATCCATTGAAAGAAAAAAGTTTGTTTTAGAAGATTAAATCCATTGAAAAGATTCACAGGTCTACTATTCCTGCTTATTATTTGTTGAGTATCAGCAATATTGTCAGTGAATGGCTAGCAGTACTTACAGGCTTACTGTACTGAAAATAACCAAACTGTAACCAAACTGTGGCTTCAATACCGAGATGGGTAGTGAAGCATGACTACATTGTGTACCATTACACCCCTACCATTCGCACAAATCATATGACCATTTGCGCAATTGTCAGCATTGTAAAATGCAGAATTCAACTGCATTACAGACGCTACTCAAAAGCTTTGGAGTAGTGTAGATGAGAAGCGAAAACGTAACAAAAGTTAGGTCTCCCCCCATGTGTTGCCTTGCCTGTATAGGATACACTATATATACCTTATCAAAGTTCCAAGTGGCTGGAGGTCTCACAGCAGCAAAATGGAACAAGTTGTATGGCTTTAAATTGAGTATATGTTTGGTCAGGTTGAAAGGGTGCGTTGTGGCATTTAAAAAGGTTTGACGAGCTATGTTTTAATTAATTGAAATATAATAGAACAGCAGAAGAAATGCTACATTTTATTCTTTGTAAAACTGCCCAGGCCCACAGCGATATTAGCTTATCAAATCCTACTGTAATCTTGTTTGACACATTCAGTTTAAAGGTATTACTTGACAATGCTATTGGTTGGCTTTAACCAAACCTTTCACAAAATAACTTCAACCTGGCTGCTGGCTTTGCCCACTTGGTGATATTGATCACATCTTCCTTCTTACTTGACCACACATGCAATACTGGGCATGCACCCCCGTTTTTGCTGTGAGATTCCAGCATTTGTCAGTATGTTTTTTGAAGATTCACATCAATGTGTCAGATAAAATTGATTTGTTTTTATTAGTTATATAGCTGTCTCTGATGTGATTGGCCAGATCTTTCAGTTTTAGCTCATGCTGATCAATGGTTGTATTGCTAGTCTATTTAATATGACGCCAACCCATCATGAAATCGACAAGAACAGACCTGATTTGTAATCCTAATTCAATAAATCAACAAGAACAGACCTGATTTCTAATCCTAATTCACTAAATCCTTTTGCACATGCCTTTGATACGTGTGTTGATTTCCCTACAAGAGGCAGTGTTTTGTTGAAGGCAACCTAAATGCTGTGGGATTGGAGTAATTGATGTTGCAGTCAGAAGCCCATCTGATACATGGATTAGCAGGGTAGTCGCCTCCATTGGGACACGGTTCCCTCCAGGCTGCTGGCTAATTATGTTAGCAGTTGTTTTGTTCGGTTTGCACTGGTGGCAGACATCATGACAGCAGCCATCAGGTTTTGTGCAGATAGCCTCCCTCCCAGCCCTCTCTTGTATCGTAATTAAGCGAAGGGAGCTGCAACAGAGGTGGCAGAATGAGAGAGGGCCCCCTCAAGGCACCCAGGCAATGTGAAGACAACTGGTGTGTGGAAGAAGAGGCAGTTTGTTAGGACATATCCTCTGAATTAGATATGCTCAAACTGAAGTAGAAAATGGGTAACAAAGTGGAGGCCTTGACGGGTTAAAATGAAGATGTGGAGGAGGACCCATTGCACAATATTTTCTTCACAGTTGCGTCACAATACATACAAATTAAAGTATTGACTAAATATACCAAAATGTTGCCTGCAATATATATTCATATCAGAAGAGCATGAACATGAGTATTTCATGTTTTATGTGAAATTGCATATTTATTTTGGATTATGTTTATTGGTATGGCGTCAATGCTAATGTGCTAATATTTGATGATTGAGATGTGAAGCAATTCCTCATCCAATTCCTGTTATCAAAACTTGAAAGTAAAACTCGTATGATCATCAGTGGCATTTTTGTCCCAGAAGTCATTTTTAACAGAAATGTAATGGCTGTGTGGGGCTGTTCTTAAGCTCTTGAGAATGTCTGGTATTCTGCAATAAAGTGTAAGTCCGTCTGAAAGAATATCCCAAGGTTTAGGGTGAATTATTCATATGGAAGGGCATGTTGAAGCCTGCTGGCAGACTGCCCAGTGGTAATTGGGGCAGCATAGCTTCTTGTCTGTTTTGTGGGTTTTCCTCGTTGCTATGCTACTGCATGGGAACTCTGGTGTGACTTATGAAAGTATGTGGTATGAAACTTGAGGTGTAGCCTACCCGCTGCTGCTGCTGCTGGTGCTCTGAGCCTGGCTGTTGGAGTTTCAGGAAGTGCCGAGGTGACTAGTGTGTCCTGGATTGAAAAGCTTCAGTCAGTTGAACAGAAAGCCTGAGTCTTAAAATAGCATTTTCGGAGGGGTTTAAAGAAATTAATTATTCAGAAATTAGGTTAGTGCAGTGTGGAGATGTGCAGTGGGCTAGTTCTGTCTCTTAACTACTGCAGTGCACTGCTAATGGAAATCCTGTTTTGCAGTCAAGTGTCTGTCTTGGAAAGACAACTCATTGTACATGAGGGAACAGAAACAGAAATGTCTACCAACATGTGTGATGTGTGTACAGTCTAATTTACACTGTGTAGTCTACAGTATATGGAGTTACAGCTCTATGACTTACCGTTATATGTAACAAATATCAAGAATGTCCATCTTTTTTAGAATAGATTGTGTGATGGTAGAGCGATGCTGTTTGCTTTATTCCAAAAATACTCTTCTGGCATTCTGTTTACTAGGAGTTGTTCATGTTTTGAGATCACTAGTCCAGAAACCACCAAAATTATACACAGGTATCTGACCCGGATGTGCATTTGTAGTAGGCTATTCCTTATACGGAGCGGAAATATGTATTAATCCAGGATTTGTAGTATTTGTTATATGCAACAGAACTCTTCATTTATTCAAGATTTTGGTTATTTTCTCTAAGTGTCTTAGTGCAGTGTTTCGTAACTGGTGGGTCGGGACCCAAAAGTGGGTCGCAAAGCCTGTGGTCTAAAAACAAATTGCCTATTAAAATGCTACCATATCAAATATTATATTGGACCTTTATTTGTTTATGCAATAGGTCATGTTGTACATCATTTTAGCGGTAAACGCAAGTAGGCTACAACCGTGACTATTTGAAGTACTAGGATATGGATTCACTTCAATTGAGACAAAATGGGACCGAAACCCCAGTGTTCGTGAGCGAAAATGCCACATGGAAACAAAGCACCCCTGTCAAAGACAAACCTGTCGAGTACTTTGAAAGGTGACGTGACAGGAGTTGAAGACTTCACAAATGTAATGCCAAACATCAGCATGTTCCAAACAAGTAGGCCTACAGGCACTTTGCATGTCTTACGTAGCTCACCGTATCCGCTGGCTTGAACGCTAAAACAATATATGGGTCGCGACTTCATGAACATGGGTAATTGTGGGTCCCAAAGCTAGACCAGTTAAGGACCACTGTCTTTAGGGTCATCTTACTGTGCTAGTGAGAGCAAAATGCAGACTAGGTGTCCCACTAGCTTTTGAATTATAGACATGAATGTAGAACAGTTTTGGTAGGGGTGCCTTAAAATGGGCCATTAGTGGCCATTAGTGGTCATTAGTGCCATAATCGGAAACAACAGTGACGGCCTTGCATTCAAGTGGACATTGGTGTTGGATTGTTGCTGGTTTTGCTGATGGTGGGGGTGTAAGGGACAACTTGTCATTTGTGTGACTAGATTGAATGGTTGATGTGTTAATGTTTATGATGTAAAGTCATTAGTGTACTGGTGATTGACTTGATTGAGATGTATTGTGAGTGAGGGTTTTTTTTTTTTTTTTTTTTTTTAAATCCTCTTTTTGTCTTTTTCAGAGTGGGCCTGTCCTTGAGGTTGCTTAAGATGAGTATAACAAGTGATGAAGTCAACTTTTTGGTCTACAGATATTTACAGGAATCCGGTAAGCTGTGTTCATTATCAGCATTTCACATTCACACATTTACTTTGAATATTTTCCTGTTAAGATGACATTAGTGTTCTGTTGTTTTCATGAAGGGCTCAGTAGCAGCCTTGCACCTTAGTGATGAAGGGCCACTGATCTGCACTTAGTGAGTGGCCACTGATGGCACACTTATACCGTATTAGTAATCCAACTGAAAGTCATGGCAAGTTGTCTATGCATTAATGTAGAAATGACGTTGAGAGACCGGGATGGGAGTTGTTGTTTGAATGCAGGCTTTTAGCTGGTGCATAGTCCGTTACATTACTGTTGCTCAAAATGTAAAGATCCATTGAGAGCGTATAGTTGTCTTCTTGAATACAATATTTCAGTGACCACTTTCTGGTTTTAGTCACTCTTGCTATTTCTTGTTGTGCCACTGAATGTATAAATAAATGTTTCAGTCTACAGTAGGTTCATGATATTTATTTATTTATTATCAACTTGCTGTACATAACTCTTGGGAGAAGTGCCACTCCAAGTCTGAGTAAAAGCTTATAGGAAAGTACTGCCTATTAATTGCCATGCTTTGTTAACGTTTACCCGCTTATACGCATTGGATTTCATTGATAAGAGGAAACCTAAGGCAACTGTCCACTGAACAGGGCACTTGCTCAACCCTGTCCACGTATCAGTCACTGCTTTATCTGCATATCACATGTCCTGATATGAACATGCGTCAGTCTGCCATTCATGTTAACCCATTTTTCAGTGAGATGAGCACATGAATTATTTAGGCTGTGCTGCCTGGCTTTTATTTCTCCATTGTTGAGAGATGCCTCTCTCTCTCTCTCTCTCTCTCTCTCTCTCTCTCTCTCTCTCTCTCTCTCTCTCTCTCTCTCTCTCTCTCTCTCTCTCTCTCTCTCTCTCTCTCTCTCTCTCTCTCTCTCTCTCTCTCTCTATATATATATATATATATATATATATATATATATATATATATATATATATATATATATATATATATATATATATATATATATATATACATATACACATACATACATACATATACATACACACATATACATACACACACGTAGTAGTGTGTAAAGACATAAAACAAAACATCATACATTACTGCAACGGCAGTGTGTGTGTATTTTAGTTTTTGTGTGCTTCACTGATGAAGTGACTCCCAAGCATCTATATATCTTGCTGCGACTCTTGCGCTCTTTTGTTCCTCGCCTAATATTATTCTTAGACTTAGATCCTTAAAGTTTTGAAGGTCTGGTGTCTCACACTCTCTCTCTCTCTCTCTCTCGCTCTCTCACTCACTCACTCATAGCCTTTAGATTATTTCTTTAGTATCAAGACTACTCTGACCGCACCAAACCGAAATAGCTCTGTGGTCATGTCTTGAATATGCTGCGTGTTTGTTTATTTACACTTTGAGCTGGTGTTGCAGACGAAAGAGCACAGCATGATGCTTTTAATGTCCCCAGTTAGTGCAGACTTGTAACCCTTTTCACTGTAGTAGCGAGCCCTCCATTTGTGGTAAAATATACGAGCCTGTATAAATGGTCTGTTGTGGCTTGGTCACAGGTTTCTCCCACTCAGCATTCACCTTTGGCATTGAGAGCCACATCAGCCAGTCCAACATCAATGGAACACTAGTGCCTCCTGCTGCCCTCATCTCGGTCCTGCAGAAAGGCCTCCAGTATGTGGAGGCTGAGATCAGCATCAATGAGGTGAGGACTGCAGGCGTGCTTTTAAGTCTAACACTGCTCTCCACTGAGATCTTATTTCAGTGAACTGGTATGTTACGGTTGTTAAAAGAGAGCTCTCAGCCTGTCTATATGAACACTTATGCTGATTATGGTAGCAGATGCTTTTGTCCAAAATAACTTACAATGACATCAATAAACATTAATTTAACATGAAAATAAACAGTTTATAGTAAAATCAAATAGCATAAAAATACTACACCCTAATAGAATTGGGGTGTAGTATTTACAGAACAGAATAATAACAATAAACATATACAAACTGTGATTCGGTAAGGAAGAAACTTGCAATGGGTACTTCAGTATTAACGATTAATAAAACCATAAATCTAATAAGACAGTTCTTATATTTTTAAGTTGAACACAGGGATACTAGTAATACATAAAACAATCAAATGAAAGTATCTTTTTGAAGAGGTTGTGTAGTAGTTTGATTATTTTGTTGTTTTGAACACCCATTTGGGTTCTGTCTGTGCAGGATGGTACAGTCTTTGACGGACGGCCTATCGAGTCGCTATCTCTGATTGATGCGGTGATGCCGGACGTCGTGCAGACGCGGCAACAAGCCTTCAGGGAGAAGCTGTCAGTCCAGCAGCAGGCGGCTGGACCCGCTGCAGCCACCAGCGGCAGCATCCAGCAGAAACCACCAGAGAACGGAGAGGTGGTCAACGGGGACGAGAATGGCACCCACAACTTGAGTAAGGACAAGGACATCTGCCACCTGGGCGACTGGGAGGCGCTGTGGGCTTTCAGTATCAGTACTCTATGTCCTTAAAAGGCTTGTGGTTTCTGTTGAGTCTGGGTGGTGGGAATGTGAGATGTCTTTTGTTCACCTTGATGGCCTTGGCTGCGAGCAGTTGGGCAGCAGCCTAGAATCAGCGCTATTTGAACAGACCATGCTATGGGATTTCTCAGAGCTGGACAGGGAGTGGACGTCCGCATAGCAGATCATTTTTGTAACATGGTCAGAATTTTGAGAAATGATATGAAGGCTTAGAAACACTGGTGAGAGGCGGCCCAACGAGCCTTTAGTAAGTGAGGGCTGGTGAGAGGCGGCCCAACGAGCCTTTAGTAAGTGAGGGCTGGCTGTGTGTTGGCAGATAACCACTCGGAGCCCATGGAGATCGATGGGGAGGTGGAGATCCCCGCCAGCAAGGCCACGGTGCTGAGGGGCCACGAGTCTGAGGTGTTCATCTGCGCCTGGAACCCAGTCAGCGACCTGCTGGCCTCAGGGTGAGTCACGTGTCTAGGTCACCGGGCCACAGCAGCACGGGCAAGTTTGGGAGTTGGAGACTGACTGCTCACTTCTCCACCTCCCTGGCCAGACAAACACACACAAACACTTGTGTTCTTCACTTTCTTGAATTTCCCCTTGGGGATCAATAAAGTATCTATTTATCTGTCTGTCTGTCTGTCTGTCTGTTTCAGCACATTTGCTCTAACCGTAGCTGTCTTGATTTGGGCTTGTTGCTGTAGGTCGGGAGACTCCACGGCGAGGATATGGAACCTGAATGAGAACAACAGCAGCAGCTCCACACAGCTGGTACTCAGGCACTGCATCCGAGAGGGAGGTCAGGATGTCCCAAGCAATAAGGACGTCACTTCTCTGGATTGGAATGTGAGTGTGACTGCTAGAATGTCACTGGGCCTGCTGTGGAAAATATCTTTGATCTGACAGCCACATCAAGTGTTTTGAGGTCATATTCACATGGTTTCCCTGTAAATATACAGAACAGCCAGGTAATTTTATATCTTCTACATAGAGTGATGGAACTCTGCTGGCAACTGGATCCTATGACGGCTTTGCAAGAATTTGGAGAAAAGATGGTATGTTCAAATTCTTTAACATCAGGACCACAGAGCACTTGGATATACCGGTACTTGAATATGTGTAAATGCCAGAAGTTTAAACAAATTGAAAATTCTCCACAGGAAATCTAGCAAGCACCTTGGGGCAGCATAAAGGGCCTATATTTGCACTGAAATGGAACAAGAAGGGGAACTGCATCCTCAGTGCTGGAGTTGATAAGGTACAAAATCTTGTCTGGGATGAATTCCAGCATCTTGAAAGTCAAATCAAATGTTTACAGGGATTTGTAGACCATCCAAATGCCAGCACTTCTGTTTTGTGTCCTGTTGTAACCTCACAAGCAGCAAACCAGATAATGATGTGTGTGCATTTCCCCCACAGACGACAATCATCTGGGACGCACACACGGGTGAAGCTAAGCAGCAGTTCCCTTTCCACTCAGGTCAGTACTACAGCAGACTAGACACGACAGCCGTTTCCAGCCCCCCTGTCTCATTCAGCCATTGGAACAGCAGAAATGGAAATGAACACCTTTTTTTATTTTTTATAATAAATGTTTAATTTATTTAACAAGCCTTAATACTTCCATCCTCTAGCACCAGCACTGGATGTGGACTGGCAGAATAACACGACGTTTGCATCGTGCAGCACAGATATGTGCATCCATGTATGCCGACTGGGCAGTGATCGACCACTGAAGACCTTCCAGGGACATACGGTAAGCAGAACACCATTGTTGCTCCCTATGTGGAGATGCAATTTATTCGGATTCAGTCATTTCCTTTGCACTGCAGTCCAGTAAAGGGGAAACAGCTCTATAGTTTCTATAAAGTTGGCTGGTCTGTGTTTCAGAATGAAGTTAATGCCATTAAATGGGACCCATCAGGGATGTTACTGGCCTCCTGCTCTGATGACATGACTTTGAAGGTAAGATGGAGGCAGTAGGTCAAGAAATATGCATGTAGACAAATATGCAACAATATGAAATTGTATGGCAAGGGAATTTTATATTTTTAGCATGCTTCACACAGATAACTCAATGTGTACAATATACATTTAAAAGCCAAAAGAACAGATCAAGAAAACATAAAGAAATTATTAAAAGTAAGTAAATATCATTAAGAACATAATATAGAATAATTGAAACAAAATGTTTGTGTAAATACCTAGTAAAAGTTTGGATCAGCTACATATCAAAACATTGACAGAGTGAGTCTCAGGCTGGTGCCATCTGATGAGTGAAACAGGTACAGTATATCTGTATCATCTGCATAACTGTGGTGATCAATGATGTGTAGAATTCGGGCCCAAAGGTAGCATATAAAGATTGAACATACTGTAAGAGGTCATGGCCACTCTATCGGATTCACAGTTGCCAGTAACTCTGGCCACCTCAATAAGGCCTAAACTTGGACTGCACCAGAAAGTCCTACTCAATTTCCCAGCCTGTCCAGCTGTAACTGTCAAATGCAACACTGAGAGCCAAACTGAAATGGCAAAATCTGACCATCCTTCTGACCTATATATCTTCCTCTTTCAGATCTGGAGTATGAAGCAGGACTCCTGTGTTCACGACCTCCAAGCTCACAGCAAGGAGATCTACACCATCAAATGGAGCCCCACGGGCCCTGGCACCAATAACCCCAACTCCAACATCATGCTGGCCAGGTGATGCATCACATGTGCAGAGAAGAGGCTAGAGGACCTAAAGGCTTGGCTCTGCATAGGACTAGATGAGGGGATGACTTTCTAGAGTGCATCGTTTCTTACTTTGATTTACAGTATGTTGGATACCATGCTCCTCAGCATGTGATCACTCCCAATACAGCCGCAGAACTGAATCAGAAATAAAAACGCCCCAGACAAGACTTGATATTCTCCCCCCCCTGTAGACAGTCACTGTGGCCATTGATCTCTCAAGGGTTCTCTGCTAACCACAAGACTAATTACTCTACTAGCAACCTCACACCCAGTCGCTGCCCCTTGAAAAGCTCACTGGCTATCATCTATTCAATATCCCTTGAACATAATTCCAGCCCACTCCTTCCAACATTCTCTTGAGTAAAGGAGCCCAGAATACATTTGGCTCACCTCATGTTAGCGGTATGATGGAAAAAGCTGTCTGAATTCTCATATGATTTAACACCAGTATTGCAATTAACACCAGTGCTATAAATGCCTTTATCATCCTGTCACAAGTGTATCATGCTCTAACGCCTTTTTAATCTTCAAACTTAACTTTGCTACTTAAATAAAATGGGTGCATGTATGGGTTATGTGTAATTATCTTGAAAGTCTGATGTACTATATAAAATCTAATGTCCCATCATACCAGAGGCCCTTAACGCTCATCCTTGTCTTTTCTCCCTGCAGTGCGTCGTTTGACTCCACTGTGCGTCTGTGGGATGTAGAGAGGGGGAACTGCATCCACACTCTGACCAAACATCAGGAGCCTGTCTACAGCGTGGCCTTCAGCCCAGATGGGAAGTACTTGGCCAGCGGCTCCTTTGACAAATGCGTCCATATTTGGAACACCATGGTGAGTGGTCAAGTCCTGAGACAAATCCTGGTGACCCGAATGTTGTATAACTGCAGGCCACTGCTAGCTGAATCACGTTGACCTGACTGCTTTTGTCTTCCCAGAGTGGTGCACTGGTGCACAGCTACAGGGGAACAGGAGGCATCTTTGAAGTTTGCTGGAACAGCACAGGAGACAAAGTTGGAGCAAGTGCTTCAGATGGCTCCGTAAGTCACAGTCTGGTTCAGTTGTATGGTGATGATACATTCATATGTGAGGTCTTTAAATTACTTGCTCTTTTTGTCTTTGTACAGGTGTGTGTTCTCGATCTTCGAAAGTAGTCGCACACGTGGACAATATGGGACACTGAACACCTGTGGCTTGATGCCTTTCTGAGTTGAGGATAGTTGGGGCATCAGCAACCATGCCCTCTCTGTATTTGAGTGGCTGACTGGAGGGTCTGATTGGACAGGAGGCAGGAACATCATGCGGACTAAGGGGGTTGTGCCGGATGAGGACGGAACATTTGAAAAATATAAATATGAGAGAAATGAATGCCTGTCTCCGACAAAAACCAAAAGAAATGGCCGGACTGCCCCTGAATATGTCATTGGTTCCGTTCCCAGAGCGTCATGGTCAGCTGTGAAACACTGCGGTCTCAGATGGGAGGGTGTGTGGAAGAGCTGCGCAGAAACCCTGCCACTGGGCTGGATATCGTCCACTGGCTGGCTGTATCCGAGGGGGAAAAACTTCAAGCGCAAAGATACAGATCTGGACGGGGAAACTGGGACTGCGGTCAGAACGATCATCAAGGGGATTAGAGTTAAGAGACAGATGAGTCGGGGCTGGCCAGTGCTTTTATGTGCTGGTGTTGGGAGAGACTGTAGTCGGTCTCAGCATGCACTATTCTAACTGTTAAGAAGTGGAGGGGTAGTGTCAGCACTGGCCTTCTCACACAATGTTAATGTCTTTTCTTTCTCTTGTTAAGGAGCGCTCTCCTTCATGCAGTGGGATGGACATAACTAAATGCTACTCAATCAATTTACTAGAGTTGAGTTGTGGAGGTCGGGAAAAATATATTTTGATGATGATAATGTGCTGTATCCAGTCTGACCGTGTCTTTGAAGAATTGAATCTGCTGAGGCTAAAGGTTTTATCAATACGTTTTATTCCCTTGGTTGACTAAGACCTCCATGGGCATCTGCGGACAGCTAGTTGAGGGGGTTCATATTATGTACGTTGTCCCCACTGGATGTAAATGTAATGAATGTAAACATATGTAAAATAGGTAAGTACACAGATTTATATACTGTGTATATATGCGTATGTACAGTCCACTCAAATGTAATGCTCCAGAAGCTCATGGCTTGTTTACTTTCCTTGGATTCTTGCTTTGCTCGTTTTCATCTGAAGCATGTTAAACATGCCATTCCTTTAAGTTCCATTCTACACGTGTTCTATGATCACATCCCCTGCGCTGTCTGTGATGGGGATGTGTGAGCAGCACATGCGGCCCCCACCTGTAATGGGTCATGCTTTAGTGAACTTGTGCATCTTTAAAGGGCGCTAGGAAAGTGTTTTTTTTTTTTTTTTTTTTTTTTTTTTTCCTTTTTTTTTCTTCTTTTTCTTTTTTTAAGGGGCCCCATGGTCTTGGTGCTGCCTAGTCAGCGAGGTGCAAAATAACAGCCTGGTGAGAGACTCATCACGCTGCTGAGGTCTGCGCTCTGAGCCTCTCCATCTGTCCCCGGCCCTCTTCCACCCCACACCAGGTGGACATTCTGGACTGGACGATAAACAGCCTCTTGCCAGTCAAGCAAAAGTCCTGCTGTAGCTATAATGGGTTAGTCTTGGTAATTTGACCATGGTTTCTGAGAGCTATGGTGGATGTATCCTCCCAAAACACAGATATGAGAAAAAGGCAAAACACCAGCTGGAACCAGAATTGACCTTGCTGAAATGCATGCAATGAGTCTAGCTTTAATTTTTGTACTGTGCATTTGATTGTGATTTTTTGGATTTTATAACACAGGATTCTGTGTCTTGACTAAGAAACCACATTTTTCACATACTGTACCAGTCTTGTTTTTTGGGGGTCCCTCTTTTGGTTCAGTGCAGCAAGTTTATTTAGAAGAAATGTGAAGTGCACTTTTTCAGACAGAAGGGTCAGCCTTTGTTTTCATTTTTCTGCTAAAAGAGGAAGACCATTGTTTTATGGCATTTTTTAACACAACATACCGACATTGGTTGATGGTTCACTTTTTTTCTGATTTCATTCCTTGCCAAGAGCTGTTATTGTCTGTGTCAGACTGAGAATGGAATTGTGGTTGGTTGCCAACTGGGCACGCTGAGAGACCTGGAGCTAAGCAAGTGCTGTGATGGCTACACCTCTCCCCAGTCTAGGGGGAGGGCATCTGTTTCCAAGATGAAAATGAAGTCACATTCGATGTTTCAAATAAATCACTCTATTTTGATATTAGAACACACCGTGTTCCTGTTTCTTTATCAGCTGGATTCTTTACTCAGTTTTTGCACAGCTCACAGTTGACTCGACTTTCTGTGAAATACAATACATTTCTTTATAATAAAAAGCTTTGAAATGAGTCATTTATATTAATCTTTAATAAAACAAGTACAAAAACATTCACAATGAAAACAGTTTCTCATGTAAAATTAACTACCCTAAGCAACAAGGTTTTTTTTACCAATGTTGTGCCATCTTTTATTGAATATCATGATTGCTCACTGAACACTGTATCCAGAGATGATTTGTTTTTGTATATAATATCTGATGAGTACTAAAACACATTTTCTACTGTCCAGTGTGTGATGGTGAATGTCCTGACTAAGTCCAAATACTGGCATGTAATATTTAAGATTACTGCATGTCTGTGTGTGTGGGATTCATTGAATCCTTTGAAAGAAAATCTAAAAATAAGTGAGATGTAGTTGAAAGGGAATGTTAGTGCCAGAGTACTCGGGAGGAATGTAAAGCAACTGCTAAAATGAAGTGAAGAGTCCTAGACATCAAAGAGCGTACAGGCTGGTAGGTGAGTCAGCTTTGAGGCCCATCTAGCGTTTTGTGGAGTTCTCCAGCGACTCTCCATCAGCGTCTACATCCTCATAGTCTCGCAGCTCACTGGAAATGTGGATTTCAATTGTACTAGACTCTGAACCTAGCAAGACAAAATGGGGGAAATGACCATGTTAATTATGGTATGTTCCCTTTGGCAAGTAAAGTGCCTACAGCAGTCACAGACTGTAACTGCAATATGAACCAACACAATTACCCAATTATCGCAAAAGCTACAAATAATCGTGCATAGATAATTTTGTCACATTTCTGACTTTTATATTAATTTCATCCTCCTAGTGCATGAGGGGCAGAGAAATTCTGATTGGTGAGCTTCAGTCGGGCAGGGGTGCTGTGCACTGGGTGTGTTGACCAATCAGGGGTGGCACAGATATTTGGAATATTGAACTGAGTCAATTCATTGACATTCAAAAATCGTATCGCAAATCACAATCGCAATATTTGTCAGAAAAATCACAATTAGATATTTTTCCTAAATTGTGCAGCCCTACTCAAGAGCATTTAAGACAAATTACTGATGGTAGGTTAAAATCAGTGACTGCTGCCAACAAGCGTAATAAAGACCACAAAAATTAACCACTATATTATGTCAGAATTGTAAGTTAGTCAAGTCGGCTTTATTGTCAATTTCTTCCACAATTTAACCCTGTGGTTAATCCATTAACTAAATGAAAACACATGACTTGTGAGGATCTTTTTATTGGACAAGACAGCATAACATATTTTACTGATATTTTTTTATGGGAGAAGGAAGACAACAAAGTTGAGGTTTTGCACAGCATCACTACCAGAAACAACAAATGTCCCTTAGAGTTTCATATATTCTGGACTAGTCTTATGGTGAGGAGATGGAATAAAATGATAGATCAAAATGTATCGATCCTTATTTCATCAATTTTAAATTAGGACTATACATAAAACATTTAGTTTACAGTTTGCAGTAGGCCAAAAACCTAAATCACACAAACATTTGAGAAAAGCTCAAATTTTACTCCTCAAAAGTACAAACTTATCTCTCAATAACGACAAAAATATCCTAAAAAATCTTTGGAGAAATTAAAATAGCTACATTGCCACCTAGCACCTGAACGATATTTCCCCTCAGATGTAAAATAGACTCTCTTTCTGAACACGTATAGCAAGTACTGTAAACCTTTGAACCGTTCACCTCATCAGTCACTCAAACCACAGCAGTCAGAGCTGCCATCACGTTCCTTAAAGACAAGCACATCATGGAACAACGCAGAACATGCAGACACGACAAACACACACTCCTAGTCCAACAAGAACCATTTTGCTGCCCTCATGATCTTGTCGGCTGTATCTGGCCTGGTGCTGCGTCTGTCACCAGCCCTGATACACTGGAGAGCCCTTGCTGCCCTGCCACAGCCCATTACCTTCTGAGAGGACACTGATGCCATCAGAGGGGTGCTGCTGCTGACCGTTGCCGGACATGCTCTTCTTGGCCTCCTGCACGTGGCCCTCGTAAAAGAGCGTGGAGCCCACCACAGGGTTGTAGCCCCCTGCCGCGGGCACAGAGGTGGATGCTGAGTCCCAGGCCAGCTCCCTGCGGCGCTGTAGGCTCAGATCCACGTCAAAGCCCGTCCAGCCATGGAAGGCCAGCGTGTTGAGAAAGCCTTGCATGGGGTTCAAAATGGCCTGGAGAACACCAAGGAATATTCAAATGTAAAAACAAAAAAATTTCAGTTTGGTTTTGTATTATTGCAAGTTTATAATTTTAACTCCACCATGGCACAGTAGTGTTGATGCTATGCTTCCACTCACCATGATGAACCATGTGATGAGCACAGTATTTCTGATATTTTTCAGGTTATTGGCTTCGATGTCCTCCTGCATCTCCAGATAAAAGAGCAGGCTCTCATTGATGAGATTGGGCAGCCAGCTAAAAAGCAGGGAAGACAACAAAGAAGACAGTTCCCTTTACTTTTAGAAAAAAAAAGTATCAAAGAAATGAACACTAATGTGAGGAATATCAGTTTGTTATTTATTAAAAGTACAACAAAGCCTCAGATTAGGTTTTGACAGATATTTCTGTATTTGTAATGAGAGATGCATGCATGTAAAGATTAAAAATCATGTCTGAATGACAAATGAAATAGTGAGAAGATTTGTCTGTAATTCTGCAGAGGGCCCAGCCATGTTTCCATTCAGTGCAGAGCTTTAACTTGATGTAAAAAGCAACTCATTCAGATTGCATCAGATCAGCATGGAACTATTTTGATATGGAACAGAGAAAAAAAATCCATGGCACTCTTCATACAAGAGCTTTTATTTAAACATGGCTTTGTTATGGCAACATGTTAAAAGACATCAATTATTTCATATGGCTTTGAGATATAAGAATAATGTCCTTGGAGTGAGCTTAAAAAGCAAATTCAAGGATACATTAGCTGATCCTGCATTTTCCCTGAAAGAAAATGACAAAAATTATGTGCACTGAATTTTAAACATACGTTACAAATCCAAAGGATATCTTACCATATAAAGAACACCAGCATAATTTTGAAAAAGCGTATTTTAATCTCTGTTCCAAGGCGCCTCTCATTTTCTGTGTAGATTCCTTGCCGGCCCTTCAATAAGGACGTAACTGCAAAGAAAGGGTCAAAAGTAAGTCATGGTCAGCTCTAAGGGATGGACATGGATGAACTTTGTACCTGGTTAAATAGCAACGCTCCCATCTATGAGTTATGAGTTTCATTAAAATAGCCGTAGTCCAGTTTCTGATAAAATTAGTTGTGATATTTAATAACTTTGGTCTGAGAGAGTGAAAAGAAAAACAGGGTGGGGGGGGCTGTGATATGAATGAATTGATCTCAGAAATAGCTGATCATCAAACTCTTGTCCATGATAGAATTCTTAGTATTTCATGAAAAGTCCTGATTGAGGTGGGAGATTACAGTCAAAGTAGAGTAGGCTATGCATTGTTTTCAATGGTCTTCCCCAATGATGATTAATGTTGACTGCACTATGATTCTAGAAATAAAGTACACATATTGTTGTAAAAACAGTATGTTACTGGGTTAAATACAATTCTAAACTAAAATGAATGTGATTGAATCAATTATTCTACAGCCAGTAGGGACACACTTACCAGCTGACACGGTGCGAGAGAAGAGAACGGGGTTCACTATAAGGACCAGCAGCATGGGGGCGTAGGTGGTGATGTAGTGGGGGATGGCATGCTGAAGGCCATTCTCACAGCTGGAGTGAAGAGACAGCAAGGAACACACCCACATCAACTCACAAACTTAAAAAGCCAACAGAATATACATTCCTGACAAGTTCACCTTTTAGATATTATTGTTAAGCTTTAGACATACTAAACTGGAAGACATGTCAAATAAAAACTCCCAATAACACCACATCTGTTAGACACGGTTCTATTGAGCTAGCCTGCTTGTGTAACACACCTGGAGATCGAGGGGTAATAGAGCATGGCTACCCCCTCCACACACAGCAGCACAGCCAGGCCCCATGTGATCATGTGATATAACACAATGGTGCTGCCAAAGGGAGTTCAACATGATGGGTTAGATAGCTCAACATGATGTAACCCAGAAAACATACATACATACAAGTATATTTTAAAATAGTCTGCAGAGCTCCCAATTGGGGGGGGGGGCGGGGTTTCACAGGGCAGAAGCAGCATACCTGATACCTGCAGACCTTTTCACCACCAAGAACACGTCTACAGCATAGCAGAAAGTCCACCAAAACGATGCACTAAAAAACAACTGGATCCACATCTGTCAGGGCCACAGTAACAGAGCCATTATATAACACAAAAAACAAATTCCTCTAAATGAGTCATTGTGATGGCGACGACATCCTACAATAGTCCTACAATCGAATTCAGCTGCAGGAGTAGATCTACGTTTAATCTCCCACCAGTTGTTTCCCAAAATAACACTAAGGAGCACTGGGACAAAAATGCTACACACAACCAAATACCAACAGAGTGATTCACTTATAGAGAGAATGTCTTGCTCTAAATAAAGTCTCTTTCCCTATTCTGTGTGGCGTCCTGCTGGGGGCAAGGTTTACTCAGTTTACTCTGAGCTGCACAACAACAGAGCTTTCAGCTCCCACTTTCTTTAAAGGGTGGGATGAAACATTGATACATTGCAATATTTCTGCTAGCAATACATTATTGGTACGTCAAATATCTATGATCATAGACAGATATATTGCAATGCATTCTTATTATTATGCAATATTGCAGAATCTTGATGCTATCAATTATCAATGTATCACAATGTTATCATGCCGTAGGGGGTGGTTCACCACTACATGTCATGGCCTACTTCAACATGTGGACTGTTAAATTTGGTTCTCAACCTCATAATAATGCCACAGAATGTATTTTCTCTGTTACTCTACATCAGATTTACATGTTAAAGTGAATGAGGGGGTTGTATAGAGTACGCACCGCACTGCCCACACAGAACACCTCTGGCCACACATTGCTGTTATTGGTAACAGAGATTTGGCTGATAAAGTTTGGCAAGCCCAGCCAGATGGATGATCTCAGAATGATCCCTGGGGAGATTCAAAAATGGTTTAATTAATACATTGTCTTTGTCAAACTCTATTGTCTGAAAGTATTGCAATTAAACCACTGCTAAATAGAATAACCTAAATTAAATAAATGTATCCCAAATCCCAGACAAGAAACAAGAAGAAAATGTCCCTTACATAAACAGGCGGGAGAGCCCTTAATAGAATTTGTAATAGAACCTTTGCTTTACTGCTGATAACCACATTGGAGATGCATTGTAGGACTCCCCTCCATTCCAGCCTCAATATCTTTCGGTGTTCTACACACCCATGAATCAATTCACCGAATGGAGTTGTAGGCTACCTACAGGGTATAGTCTATGTAATGATTAGTAGGTTTAGTATCTGGGTTAAATGAGACATGCATACACTATAGTGGAGATAATTTACCTTGAGTAGGCTATGGATAGTGATGGAAGAAGCTATTTTAAACTAATGTGATATCTCTCCTCAGAACACAATATCTCTTTATTCTCATGGTGCTTTTAGAAAGAAAACTGGGAGGGCAGAGAGCAATAGCATATCATAAGGGCATGAGTTTTGATGCGGTAGCCTAAGCCTGACTCTATGGCCTGATTCTTAGTTGCCTACATCATGTCACTGTCAGGCTACACACTAACTTGAATTTATCATCATAAATGCCACGACAGCCCACTCCTTTGCCAAAGAATATAGGCCTATCACTTTTTATTTTATAATTTACCAGACCAACGAATAATTTCTATCGATGCGTCATCATTTAAGTAGCCTAGGCCCTATAGTTGCAACTTCACAGATGAAGACCGACCACACCACGTTTACATGTTAACTCAAGATGAAGGTTTATTGTTTTTTTATTATTATTTTATTTAAGTCTACTATAGCTAGGCTACTTTGTTGTTTCTGAAACATACAGGGTCGTCTGAGACCACGCTAGACCTGTGCCAGCAACGTGTGCCAGAGAAGAGAACCCTTTCACAGATTGGGTTTGAGATGAGGAGGAAAGGAAAGTGGGCCTTACCTAAGCATCCTAAAATATCACACACGCTGATAATGAATAATATCCTGGACGACGAAGCAGGTTTTGGTAGTGGATATTGTCCAAGGCGACGGTATCCTCTTCGTTTTGGTAAAATTTGTATGATAGAAAATATGAGACTGACAGCAGCGCTACCTATGCAGATGGCACCGAAGAAGAGAGGCTGGAAATTGATGACAAATTCAGTTGAAGCATCTCGATTCGGACAGCAAAATGTCTCGAGTCGAGGAGATGCCATTATGTGTAGATTGTGCCTGAGCACAGTGTCAAGAGAGAGAGAAAAGGAAATTCATTCATTAAGGCTGGCCCGAGTTCCCAGTGAAATCACGGGTTGAGCCATCATGTGCCTCTCCTTAATCCCTCCAGTCAGGTTTGAACCGCGTCACTTTGGTTGGAGTCGAGAGGGGGGAAAAATTCAGTAATATTTGGCAAGCCAGTAGTAAGGTAAGTTACCAGTAGTCTAAACAGACAAAAGGAAACATACAGATATTTTTATAACAACAATACAACAATCACAATCAACAACTGCAACTACAACTGCACGTAGGCCCTAGGCATCTTGGCTAATGGGCATGGAAATAAGTTTATTATACCAAGCCCATGTCGCATGGGATGTCCGCTATTTTAATACTATACTTTCAAAATACATGAGTTATTTGGTCAGTTGAAACTCAGTTAACCAAAATGTTAACACATAGTGTCAAATAGCGTCAGTAAGCAAATAGTAACAATATTATTTTCCCGCTCCACTTGGATATGTGAAACACGAAGTATAGCTCCTTAGAGGAAACATCAGATTATACAAAGACCATACAAGGCAAATATGTTTGAATTCATAAAAAACAAATACCTTATGGTAAAGACCTTCACTGTTAATGTGGCTACAGTTTCCAAAAGGTCATCCAAGCTTCTGTGAAGATAGGCCTATTAAGATAAAGATGCTCTGAGTCAAAAGAAAGGTAGGCTAGTATGTCTTTATTGCCATCTAGTGGTTGGTTCATTCTTGACTAGACATAGGACAAGTCTTACCAAGAGATGCTTTGCTATCTTGAATTTCTTTGGTATTGTAGGCCTAAGCAGTTTTCTTGCACTGTAGGCTACTTTTAGGTGTAAATGAAAGCACTGACAATAGAATGTGCATTGTATATTCATGGCACAGACGTTTGGGCTAATCCTTGCAGTGTAAGAAGGCTTGCCCTAGTTGAGATGCTGGAAAATGTGCTGGGTTACTGAAACGTGATAGATTAGTGGATTAGATTGAGAGTTGCCAGCATACCTTGGTCTAGACCCCGAGTTTGAGTTGAGAAGACAAGGTATCACAGTACACAGGGCAGTTGTTTGATGTACATAAGATACTTAATCCTACACATAGAAGAAAAATATAGTCACACACTACTCAAACGGTTTAAATATTTAAAAGTTTCCATGGAGGAAACATACTGTGAATATTAACTTTAACAGTGTAGGTTTACTCTGTGTTGGCTGCATGCAAATGATCTCAGAGATGCCTTGTGTGTAACGGAGTGGAATCAGGAATAATTGCTGGGAATCCAGTGTTGCAAAAATCCTTTGGCTCAAATAGCATGCTGTGATATTTCAGCTATCAGCTTCAGCTAGAACTGATGAGCTGATTTAGAACATCAATGCAATCTCAATACCACAAAAATGTCCGAAAGCAACGGAAAATCTGTGCCATAATTTGCAGCGTCTTTGCACATACCTTTTATTGACTTCATGTCTGGCCTGCATTACACGCCTGGTTATGCCATACTGTCGCTCTCATGTGCAACCTCTTTAGCATGCCAAAAAGCATGTTTGGCATTCTTTTAAAAACAAAACAAAGTTTCCTCGTTTTTGTGCTACTTTTCCTCCCTTCCTCTTCCTCCACCCCCTTTTCCTTTCCTTGTTTCAAGCAGGAGATGATGTATGTGTGTCAACAATGCTAGTGTCAGATTTCAAACCTGCTCAACATCTTTCTGCCCTAACAGTGACTTTCTACTGACTGTAATAGCTTGTGTGTGTATGTGTGTCTGGAAACAGCCCTAAATATCAGACACACACATCCTAAATACCTGCTACCTAATGACAGAGAGAGAGAGGAATAGTAGCCCAGCAGAGCTGCACTTCAGCTGCCTGTGATGAGTGGAGTCTCTCGATTAAATATTAGACAGTTAAACATTAGCACAGGGGCAAAGATCAGCTTCTGACATTACAGAATACCACTGCCCTATGAAGAATGGCTGTGCCTGAAGGAATTGGGAATATCCAGAAAAAACAAGCACAACAAGCTGGGCAAACGGTGTTCTTCTCAAATCCACTGCTGGCAGGTAAGTGGCAGTATATAGAAGAAGTGGTGTTGTACAGTATGTTGTATCCATTTCCATCTACTATTATTTTTTTTAGATACAGAATCTGATTGGTCTCCTATTCATGATGCTGCATACAATGGAAGACTTCTGACATTGAGTCGTATTATTGAACAGGTAAACATGTTCTCATGTACTTTTTAAGACATTGCCTAACACCCTGGCATGTCCTGTCTGGTTGGTTTTGCGGTCTTCCGGCTATTTTGTTATGCTAACTGTTGGGTAGTGTTCTGCAGTGCAGAAATAAATGCAACATTCAAGAAATTACCCTCAAGGTAAAATGATGAAATGAGTTTAACATTTCAATTCTGTATTTAGGGAGCCAGTGTTAACTTGGTCACACTTGACCAGGTCTCTCCCCTGCATGTGGCCTGCCTGCAGGGACACACAGCATGCGCTAAAACTCTGCTGGAGCATGGGGCAGATGTAAGTATGGCCTAACTGCACTTTGCCTTTTTGGTATGAAATTCATTGTCATGTGTTTTTGCTACCAATATTTGGTATATTTTTGTGACAAACAATACCCTCTCTGTGTTCACATTGGAGTCCCACCCCCTAAGGCAAGACAAGAAGGCACATGTTAAATCAGGACAATCAGCTTATTTCCCTGAAGTTAAAGCTGCTGTCTTGCTTTATACTAGACTTGTAAAATAACAACCCATTTCTTCAAAGTTTCTGAAATGCATAGAACTCAGTGTAGTGTGTGCCAGACTGGCGAACCAGGCTTTGTGTGTGCATGCAGGGGAATATCTCCTCTGTAAACGGGAGCACGGCCCTCTCAGACGCATGTGGCTGTGGGAGTGCAGCCTGTGTCAATCTGCTCCTCCAGCATGGGGCCTCACCTCAGGGTGGGAGCACCATCGCCTCCCCTATTCACCAGGCAGCTGCCAAAGGTCAAAGGGCAATTATTTGATTCCCAACTCATATCACAAGTTGTCCCTTCTACTCAAGTCAATAATTGTCTGGACACTGAGGCATGAACCTGAAGCAAAAAATAACAACAATATTGACCCTGCTTCTGGACTGTCCTGCTAAAGGGAAATGTTTGTCCTTGCTGTAGGGCACACAGAATGTATTGAGAGTTTGCTGAAGTATGGTGTGGATATTGACCAGAGCACAGATCAGGCTGGTTCTCCTCTCTACACAGCCTGTTCCAACCAGCACCTCAGCACAGTGAGGAGACTGCTACAACTAGGTAGAACCATTTCTCTTTCATATCTATCCTATGAATTACTTTACACAGAAAAGCTTCAAAATGCAGGAAATGACACACACACGCTCACACACACAAACAGGGATGGGCAGCATTTATAATACACGTATTCAAGTTGCCTGTTTTTTGTAGAACTTTGGAACAGCTTTGACAGTGATGTATCTGTGTTCTCCAAAGCTGATGATGCACACATAAATGTGTCATTGTTTCTTTAGGTGATATATGGGACAACTTTTTGAGCAATGTTGCTGGGCAATGCTCCTGAGTATTCTGCCATGTTCTCTTTGATGGCAACTTATTTTATTTTATTGGGCAACTTATTCTTGGGAACTTGAATCATTAGTAGGCACATTAACATGGTCATCCAATCAGAACACTTAAGACCGGTTATGTGGTAGCCCTGCAACATTGCTCAAAAAGTTGTCCCATGTATCACCTTTATGCCCAATATAACACCATTTAGCTAACGGTGTCATGATCATACCTGACCAACAGCGTAACAGTGCAATATCAAGCATCATGCATTCACAATGTCAGAGACACACACACAGTGCAATATCAAGCATTCTGGAATGCATTGACAATGTCAGAGACACACGCGCACGCACGCACGCACGCACGCACGCACGCACGCACACACACACACACACACACACACACCTATCAGGAATACAACCAAATCACATTCTGATATGTTGTTGTGATCTACCTGTACATTATTATCACCAAAATCATTCTGAGGTCTGTGTACATCCCCATGATTTCTGGCAACAACAACTGTGTCTCTACAGGTGCCAGTGTTAACTGCAGTAAGGACGGAGACTCTCCACTGCACATTGCTGCCCAGCTGTCTAATCCTGAGCTTGTCAAGACTCTGCTGGACCATGGAGCTGACCACAAGGCCAAGAACAAAGTAGGCAAACAGCCTGTGGACATTGCCCCCACCAACAGTGCTGTAGTGAATCTGCTCAAACAGACCACTGGCAGCAGCATTTAATTTTTTCTCGAGTCATTAGTGACTTTACTGTAATGGCATTTATAACCTGCAGGACCTGTCACATGCCCTCCTGTCAGCCACCTTTTCACAAGATGTAGGTGGGAGAACATAAAAGGAAAGGAAAAAAATAATTTACAACTCCAAATCAGAAAAAGTTGGGACGTTGTGTAAAATGCAAATAAAAACAGAATATGATAATATGCAAGTCTCGTAAACCCATATTTAGCAGCAAAAAAGACATAGACATAGATCAAATGTTGAAAATAAAAATATTTACTATTTCTTCATTCATGTGATGTGAATGTGATACAATGATTTTCTTTACAGAAACAGGTCTCATTTTAATGCAGTGCCATTTGAGGTCCAAAAGACCACAGCCATCCAATATTTTTCTTCAGATTCTCTGAATATTTTAATGATAGTATGTACTGTAGATTATGTACTATATGTGTTTGAACTCCCCAAATACTTCACAATTTCATGTTAAGAAGCATTAAAGTGATATTGTTTCATCATTTGTCCACTTTTAACACTGTTTGTTTAAAAGACATGTAAAAAAACACATTATATGCAGGTAAAAGACGTTATATGTTTATTTATTAGTTTATTTGTCAGGGACAATGCAGCACCCATTATTACATACATAATTATCACAGCCATAACAATATGATATGTGTTGCATAAAATGTTTCTATCCAATTGGCTAATTTGCAACCCCAGTCCCTGGTTTGTAAACTAATACATTACCACTCTCTCTCTAATATATATATATATATATATATATATATATATGCATATATGCATATATATGTATACTGTGATATGTACATCTTACAATTAAAAAACATACAGTGCATGCATATGCATACATATCACAGTTACCACTAGGGGGCATAGTAACACCAGCATCATGGATGAACACCTAAGATGCCATGAGTTTACATTTGAATTTGATCATTCTTTCAATCTCAAGACACTGCATTTTTAAGTTAAATTATTATGAGTTTGTATTGATGCAACTAGGCAAATGTGTGTTGTGTTACCGAACTGAATATTGTAAAACAACATAACCCCAAAACACCAAGGCCACTCTTCATTAAAATATGCTTCAGATAATGAATACTCAAATAAAAACCAGTCAGCACTATTTTATATAACTTTGGCTTGATCAGAGTTTTTTTTTTTTCGTATTTTTGATCCGTTGTCCATCCACCGCACCGGACCCCCAAAAGGAGGGTAGAGCAGACACAGTTTTCTGTGAATATCTTAAGAACTGTAGGGCCTAGGATGACCCTTTTTTGACTGTTGGTCTCAAGGGGACATGTCAACCCATCCCATAACCACTCATTTGATGTATTGATGTATAGCCCCACCTAGCTAGCAAAGAACAGGTGTTGTAATCGCATACATCTCTGGCTGATATGGTCAAAACTGCATGAAATTGGAGGTAGGATCATTATGACACCCTCTGAATGCATGCCAAGTTTCGTGGAATTCTGTTCAAGGGGAGCCATTCAATAAATGAATTGATGTGTACATTTAGTGACTGTACACTACGCACACACACACACACATAAAGACACATGCACACACATGCAGGCACACATTGTTTTCTACCATACCAAATGTTTACAAAAAAAAGTTGTTTTTGTAATCTTCATCCTACCTGGCACAATACAAATGCATCAATTTCATCAGTTTCAGTGGACTGAGTGAAACCAGTCGTCTGGCGCCATCCAAGGGGATGTTAATGGGTATGGACAGATCATGCCATGGCCCTGGATCAGGTCTAACGGTTTAAGTGTTTCTGACTTGAAGCTGTAACAGCTTTGGCATTGGACTTTAGTACAACAAAACAAAGACAGAGGCAATGGGTACAGTGACAGCTGTCAAGGCATTTTACTAGAGGCTGTGGCATTTAAGGAACAGTCTAAATTAAAAAGAGTAATTAAAGATACAGACTGAATGCAGCCAAATGTGATGCAAAAGGATCTGACAGGTTATGTAAATAAGGCCAGGTCAGAATCAGGTAAATAGAGAACTGCCCTCCATACAACATGGAAGCTGTTCTCTGCTGTATTGTCCTGAAAAGCAATTGTGGAGTAGCGGTGGAATTATTTGTAACTCACCAACCCTCATTGATTCCTTTTCCCAATTTGTTCCTGAAGGTAAATCATTAACCTCTGACACAAACATGCTTCCCCTCCATACAGAAATGCCCTGATCTCTGCTTCACTTCATCTGGGTTCGATGTCCAGTTGATTTAGTGGTTGCAGATCACTGGCATGTGAGCACTGGTACAGAGCATCTCGCTGTAATTAACGATAGGGCCAATCAAATAATAGCTCCTCTATGCTCCAACAGTCAATGAGCCATTTGAAGTGACGCAGTAAGCACCCACAGTAGTTATAGTCTCATGCCCAGCAATATCAGCTCAAGTTGGGCTGGGTTCCAACCATCAGCCTGCCACCCCATGGCCTGGTAGCACTTTAGAGCTAGCCTCACATCCTCCCAACTAAAGCTTTTACATTACATCCCCCCATGAGGCCTAACATTTCACTTCCATCCATTCACTGCCAAATACAGCAGCACTTAGCACTCAAGCAGCAGCACTGCTTTTCAATGAGCGCTAACAGCAAATAATGCACACTTTTCACCTGGATGCACTTATTTGCGAAAAAAACAAAAGCCCAAGCCAAAACCATTAACGAAAGGAGGAGAAACTTTCACTGCCAGTTTTGACTGGAAACCTTTGGGTCTATAGCAGAGGAACTGATACAAATAACACAAAAGCATGCATGACCTGCCATAAGCTACAAAGTCTTACCAATAAGGTACCAATACACTGCACAGCCTCACTTTAACCCCCTGCTTGTTCACTTCACATGTATGATGTCTGCCTGCTTGTTCACTACACATGTATGATGTATGTCTGCCTGTGTGCGGTTCCCCCGTGGCCAGTGGCCCTGTGCATGACCACTCTGAGCCGGATCTCTTCATAGATACCCTGACCTCCTGCTGAGCCCTCTGATTGGATTCCGCTCACATATCTAACACAGCAGTAATTGCTCTGATATTTATAGTTGCATGCTTTGGGTAATTAAACAAATAGACATGAGGGCAGTCAGAAAACACCCAGTGTCCTGCAGTCTTGTGGGGTGAGTGTGAGAGGAGACGTCGGGGCACATTTCCCTTGGTGTTCTAATTATTGACCTGGTCTGTGATGAGGAGCTCCATTCCTTATCAGCATCTAAGGAGCCTCCGGAGAGAGCAGGTCACTCTGGCGGAGAGGGCCAGAACGCTCACCATGGCCGGACAGAGAGTAGATGTGCATTTAAACAGGAAACTGGCATGAGAAACTGGTCGAATGAATGAATGAATGAATGAATGAATGAATGAGGCAGTTTTGAGCATAACAATATGGTTAAATTAAATGTTTGTGTCACAAAAAAAAATTACAGATGTAACAAAACTGTTTAATTGTTTTGATGTTGCATATACACAGTATATTATAATGACATACTGTACACATAATCAGTTAAAGTTAATCTCCACATTATCTATAGGACATCTAGTATAAATTATATATTTATTTCATCATGAGTAATAAAAATACCTACACTTTGAAACCACATGGTCATCCTCTATGGCTCTTACACCTTTGTTCATCTCAAACACAGTTCTCTGAGAGAGCAGATCCTGACCACATGATTACCACATGAGTCCCACATGATTCACTCGCAACAGTGGGAAAGTTTCTCCATGGAAAAACCTTTTCTTGTTTTGGTCATTGTGTTTCATAAGAAGTTTCCTTTGGTCAAAGAAGTGGCCAAAGGATTCTATGAGTAGGGTCAAAAAGAGGAGTCTGAAGAGGCTAAGAATAGGAGGTCCATATTAAGTACATGGTGGAGAAGCTGAAAGCCATCAGGACCGAAACCAGGACCGTCAGAAGCCTCTGGGTCGAGAGACACGAGTCCAGCTTCTGCTCCAGCCTGGAATTAATGGCCATGAGCCGTACGAGCTGCAGAGAGAGGACGGAGGAATCAGCCCCACATGCGTGGACACATGAACACTTCATCTCACTCAGGGAAAGAAAACAATGGTCTGTTCTAAACCGCATCTCTAAATGAAAAAGGACATCAAGACCATGCATATACAGTTACAGTATGTGCAGAATAAGAGCAGTGCGTTTTAAAATATTGAATGAAGTTCAGAATCCTTAATTCCATAATATCAATGCATTGGGAACACTGCACATTCAATTTCAAATCAAAACATGACCAAAATTGATCAAGTTTGTGTTATATCTTTACAGAAAGTGAAGAAAAAGGTTCTGGCACTGTTAAAAAAAATAGCAGTGTTTGCATTTTTCTTTACAAACTTTAACATTTACTGTATAAATTGAAAAATGTCTTAAAATGTTGCTTTACTTTGAATCACTGCACTAATATCTAGTTGTATTACCATTATTTCTGAGAATTGCTTCACATTTGTGTTGCATGGAGTGCATGGACGATTGAACTACATTCCACAATTCCTCTGCATTTCTGGGTTTTGCCTCAGAAACAGCATTTTTGATGTCACCTCACAAGTTTTCTATAGGATTGAGGTCTGGGGATCGGGCTGGCCACTCCATAACGCCAATCTTTATAGTCTGGAACCAATACTTTGCTCGCTTACTGGTGTGTTTTGGGTCATTGTCTTGTTGAAACACCCATTTCAAAGGCATTTCCTCTTCAGCATAAGACAACATGACCTCTTCAAATATTTTGATGTATTGAAACTGATGATTTCTGGTGTGCGATAACATGAATTGTGCACCACCATGCTTTACTGTCTTCAGTGTACTGTGGCTTGAATTCAGTGCATGTGGGTCGTTGGACAAACTGTCTGCGGCCCCTATGCACTGTACACACAGTACACTGTATCAGTCAAACTACAGAACTGAATCCATCATGAGCACCATTTGCAGGGGACTTACTGTAGTTTGGAGGTCCTGATGCCCATTGGTGCCTGAAGCCAGTGGACTCTCACTTGCTGAGCTGAGGATTGGTTTAACACTCTCCAGAACATGACAGCGCAGTCTGGTGGGGGAAAGACATGACAATACCAAAGGTCAAGACACTTCACATCATGGCCTCATCACCAATTTGAGACAGGGCGGCGTCACACAGGCGTCTCATCGATGGATTTTTCACAGCACACTCACCTGTGCTCCATGACTTTGGCTTTAGGAACCTCCTTCCAGAACTGGGCGAGCTCTGGGGAACCAGTCCCGGCGCTCTGCTCCATCTCAGCGGCCATGACCAGGAACCGGTCCTGTGGTGACGCCTGGAAACCTGCCGAGAGCACATCACGCGCCTGTCACCACCACAGCAGCACAACCTGCTTCTTATCCACTCAGGGAATAACTGATTGAGAGGATTGAGGCGACAGATTGGCCTGCTCTTTCTGAGCAGAAATGAATTAATCAGGTTGAATAGCCGAGGAGACAAATTTTTGGAATATTGCCATTTTTTTATTATTTTTTTTAAGCTAGCCTTGGCACATCTTGAGCTTTGACTAACACTTCAACGCATGGAGGCCTTTGAACGTCTTATCGCTAAAAGTCTTTGCATGAGACGCCCACACTGGCCTGCAGGAAATTGGTTGAAGGGAAAAACCTTTGGGGGCTGCAGCCTCACAGGACGATAGCCCGCTGTCTGACTGCCTCCCCAGAACCTCTTTATTTACTCCTGCCAGAGATTTCTGAAGGCACAGTTTTGGGGAGATAACGGATGATTATTTTATCACTGCTAAAATATGTATGTCAGGGAAAAACAGAGAGAAAGCTGCACTTTGTCAGCACTTTCCCAGAGTTAACAGACAAGACTTTTTTTTGATCACCCAAGAGTCTTTGTGGTGGAAACATCTGGGAAGTGTGTGAGAGAGAGCCCAGATAAGTGCTGCGCTGCACAGTACCTCCATGCAAGGACACCACGATATCCATGGAGGCTCCGGGTTCACAGCTACTGTTGCTGGGCTTCACGCGGTATTTCTCTGGTGCTGTAGTCCGAACCTGCAGAAAGCACATTCTATCAGTCACAGACACTTCCTATTGTTCTTACTAGAACCATGTAGAACATAGATAAGGGCTGTGTTCCATTTACCTTGAAAGCCACCTGGTTTTTCGTAATGTTGTTGAGGATAATGAGGCATTTCTTCTCAGATTCTGTGGAGCCAAAGCTCAATTCTTCCGCTGGACTAAAAACAAAGAAAAATCACAACTTGATAAAAATTCAAACAAACTTCTTAAGGGTTGTAAATTTGATGTTTACACAGAATGACATTAAATGGTCAACCCAAAATCTGTAGTAACAGACTAGAGAAGCTTAGCCAGGACACTGTGTGGTAAGGTTCCACATGATCATAACGGCATGTTTACTTTTTTTAACCTGCCCACCAAAAAGGCATGTCAATTTGCTCTGGCCTCTTTAGATCAAGGCCATTTCACTTTTAAACGACCAATGTCATTTCATTTCATCTCAATCCAGAAACACCAGTATCCCTGATAAACAACTAGGCTATGTACCGCTTCAGATTCCACCAACACAATATCAGTACAGTACAGAGTGTGACTGCAATTACTCCTTAAAAGCACTAAACCCTCCTAAAGGATTAAGATTCCTGCCCAGCGTCTCCAGTTGTTGTTCCCTGGCTCTGAATTCTGGAGGGCTTCACTGTGATCTGCACAGCACAGTACAGCACAGGAGCAAATGCCTGAGGTCATAGTGAGTTCTGCCGTCTCTACACAGGGGAGGAAAAGAACACCCCTGACGATAACAATGAACCATCAAAGGCTCTTCCTACCCATTTCCTTCCTTGAATCCTTTACTGAAAAACTTCCTCGTGGACTAAGGATAGGCACAATCAGTTTATCGCTTTTAATCATGGCCTTAAGTCAGCTGAGGAAACATCAAAATGAGAGCCTCCACTTCCACAGGCAGACTTCCAAATAGGGCTTGGGAAAATGAGTCTGCTCCTTTGAATAATTACTGTGCTCCAGATTACAAACTGGAAGTCAGTGTTGTCTGGCAATTTACCTACTGTAGTTGTGAAAGAGGTCATAAACAACCCAATCTTTTCGTTCTAGCAGAAATGGTTCATTTCTTGAATTCAGTTTACTTGGATTTCTGACTGGAGGAAGCCATAGAAGGGGAGAATTTCCATCAGGTCCATACTATAGGCCTACCTGATATGCAGTAGTGTGCCTTTAAATGTGGTCAGAGGCTTCCGAATTCCTTTCAGTCGACCATACCCATCCCCTTTGTCCAGTTCATCAGGCTTCAAGCTGTCCTCAGAGAAATTCACCTATGGCCAAAAAAAGAGCAACAAGGTAAGAGACAGATGATCTAGAGGGAGACATTTTTCTTTCTTTTTTTTTTTTTTAAAAATGAAAGCCAATCTGGGCCATTTGTCAAAAGGTCAAAGCCCTTCTAGGTCAAACTAAGCACAAGCACAATCCCAAATCAGCAAATTGACTTCCTTTATTTCACAGGAACTAAATATAGAACATGTGACTAGAAGCTAGAGGAAACAGCCAGAATTACTTCTATGGGATTGCGCTTATTAATTTAAAAAAAAAACTTCCATAATGTGAGGCGTCCACTAGTGGTTTCTGTCTGTCAGCGGAGGCCAGCAGAAATATTGCTCTCAACTTAGCCCAACAGAATATAAGGACCTCAAATTAGCCAACTCAAGTCTCATGACAACCCGCACCATTCTCAGTACAATCTGTTTTGGCTTTGCAGAAAGTAAATGCTGACCGCTCCAGAAACCCTTCCAGAAACTTCCGCCTCATATCCACATCACCCACATACACTGGCACATTAGGTGACCACCCAAAACTGCTGAGAACCCACATGCTTTGTGCAAGGTCTGCAAAAGGAGACGCCACGTAACCACCGGTCAGTGGGCACAGCATGCGGACACCCATTTGTTTATCAGTGAAACCAGCCTTCTGGACTCAAGCTGCTACAAGCAGCTGGGGGGGGGAAGAATGGAAAAGCGGACATGAAACCCAGAGGAGGCCAAAGGTGACTGCACGTGATCATTGTGAAAACATCACGAAGTCAGATGGTTGGTGTAAATGAAATGTGTGTCAAATGTTTTGTGTGTGTTAATAATAAAGAAATAGAGAGCCCATTTTGTTCTTGAAATGTGTTTTATTGATCAATAGAAATCAAGTGAAATGAACGATAATGCATTAGTAAAATCAATTACAGTCTTAACATGTGAGCAGTCCAGGCACAATGTATCTGTTTATATCAGGCAGTACAGTGATACTGTATCTGCTCAACTCTGCACACAGAAAGATTTATTGGCTTTGGCAAAACAACCTACAGTATGAACCCAATTTGACCCATCCATTCAATATGACTCGCTGTCTGAGTGTGCCAAGAAAAGTTACAGTACTTGATAAAAGTCACCTGAATAACAATGTTAGTGTAAAGACAATAAGGACTCATCAGAGATAAAGATGACTTATTAACTAGAGAAATGCTCACATATCTGTGATTGCAATACTGGCATGAATGAATAGAAAATCCTTAGATACTCAAGTGCAACCCATGAAAAAAGCAGTCTCTTCTGAAATGTAGACCATTTTTAGTCAGATAAGTGGCTCTCAGGCTGATGTCCAAGTTCAAGATTCAGGGTTGGAGAAAGGCATAGGGAGTGATTCTTAATGGCATGATGACATTGCACTTGAAGCACCAGGCCTCAATGACATCTAATATATTGTAGTGTTGTGGTCATGGCCACTTCAAAATGTTACACCATATGGAAAAATACAGCAAAAAGATATGGAGAGATCCATCTGCAAAATGACTCGGCAATGCAACCATTATATGAAATGAAAGAACCAAATACTTGATCTGTATGGTCAAAAAAAGCGCAATAATTGTGTTTTGATTATCTTAAAATCAACCTTAACCCTTCTTATAAGAACCCTTCTGATTAGGAGTGTGTCTTTAGTAGCAGCCGCAGTCTTTTGAATATGTAAGTATGTTGACATGTTCATTAGGCAACAGAACAATGCAGCATGGGCTGATGGAGTGACTAGATAAAGTGGCCCTGAGATTTCACAATGCCTCTGTTTCATAAACACTGCTTATAACTAGCTTCTAAAAATTAATAAAGCATTAAAAAAAAGTTCAACAGGTTAAATTTGTCTTTTTCATATATTTTTTTCTGAAATGAATTAACCATTCATTAATGGATCAGACTGGCTTGTTAAAATGTAGACTATGGCAAAGGTACACTTAAGAAGATAGAGTGAGGTAACAACAGTTGATAACGTCATCCTTGCTGTTAGGCCAATTAGCCACATTGGCTAAAGACTAGGTGAGCCCCTAGTAGGCTATAAATATCCTCTACAGAGCACTCCGGAATGACATGTTGGGCCAAAACCAGTGAGCATTTTGTTAGGTCTGCACTCTCTTATAGAAATGCATGTTCATTTTGATTAAAAAAAATACATTTGGTAGTCATCACATCAGGTAGTCATTTGAAAAACAACATGATAAAGTAAGAACTACTACTGAGAGCAGACTATTTGAGCGCCAATAACGCAGTTTTGAGGCACAGGGCAGCCTGGAGGAGGAGTTTCTGGGAACAGTGTGTGACAGTTTAGGCCCGTCGTCAGAGACGGGACAGAGCATCCGGACAAACAGCTCCTTGCGCAGCACCTTAACCACGCACAATGTCTTACCACCACCAGCCCTTGGTTCAAAAAAGAAAGACAGGAAATTAGTTGGCCAGTGGAAAGCCTCAGTAGCCTCAGGTGGCAATAGCATTATGATTCCCACCTCTGTTGCAGCAGAGAAAGTAAGCACTGCACTGTATGTACACACACACACACACACACACACACACTTTTTGGTGGAATCTGAAGCGGTACATAGCCTAGTTGTTTGTCAGAGATACTGGTGTTTCTGGATTGAGATGAAATGAAATGACTGGTTGTTTAAAAGTGAAACAAGATGTCTTTGCTATTTACTTAACAATGATGTATCAGACCAAATCCACATGCCACTCATGCCACATGTCCCTCTCCCAGGCACGTAGCTCTCCTTCTGCTCTCCCTTGCACCCTCCCTTGGAACTTTTAGCTTTACCACATCTGTTCCTAGATGTTCACATCTGTGACGTCCAACCATAGCTTTACATTGTGGGCAGGGAGAGCATGAAAATTCACACAGGCTACCCTGCTGCCAACCCCTGATGCTAGTGGGCCTCACTTGCTTAAAACCATACCTCCCAAAGTGTAATCCAAGTAGCTATTGACAACTAACTCATGCAACACATTCAGCAACAGTAAACACAACAGTTTTGGACACTTTTCATTCATTTTTGTGATTTTGTGATTTCCCACACGCCCCGCCCCCCCCCCCCCCCCCCCCCCCCCCCCCTCCACACACACACACAGTAAAAGGAACATAAGTTTGGAGCTCAAGTTCAAATACTTCTCAGAACTGATGCACATCTAGTCTAATGTGGTTGCCTGCACTTAAACTTCTAACATTCACGATGCCCAAGACAGCAACTGGCAAACCGCCGGCAACAGTAATGCCACTGCTCGCCACAGAAGCGTTGGCACAGACTGCAAATGAATGATTTCTGGCCTCTTTGACGCACTTACTACTCGTGGTGTGAGCCTTACTGCAGCTACTTGCATCATGCCAGATCCACCTTTGTTTGAGCGGTGTCAGGAGTTCAAACAGCTCGCCTGAATCACAACACGGAGCGGGTGAATGAGCACAGTGTGCCGGTGCCCTGCCTGCGGATTGGTCAGGACCCTGGCTAATGATAGCAGGACTGTGTGACCAGCGTCAGATGTGGACGGGTGTGAGCCAAGAACTGAACTGCAGGCTGCAATCACACCATCCTCTCCTCAGGGATTCTGAGCCCACCAGACGAGACCGCCCCAGAGTACAGAATAACAGGCTCCCACAGAGCATAGCACCCCAGCTACAAGCAAGGTCAAACACAAGCCACGAAATGGACATAAAAGGAGTCTTGTAGGCAGGGGCCACAGACCGTTTTAAAAGATACTGGACCACCCTTGATAAAATGACTTCCTCTAAAGCATGGGACAAGACTCCGCTCTGGGCTTTAAGGCACCTTCACAATCCTGAGGTCGTGAGAAAATGCACGTCTCTGGGGGATATGGTTGGATAAGCAGGTACAGTGCTACGGATTAAGCCTTACAGAGCAGACAATAGGAGCCCTGCTGCCCAATCAGAGCTTTAGCACCAGCTAATTCAGTCCTTCCTCAGAGGAACTAAACAGGTGTAATCTCCAAGAACAAAATATATGGACCAAATATAAATAAATAAAACATCAAAGGAGTAGAGACAACCTCACAAAACCCTGCACACTGTGCCTTCATATAATCAGGAACGATAGTGAGGCTAGTGCTGTTATTAATAAATTATTCAGCACACTGTGGGCGCTTTACCATACATTAATGACTAATGAGGATACTAGTGGCTGGCTCAGGACAAGAATCTGACAAATGACCCTGAGAGGTGTAATCAGAGAATCAAGGGCTTTTTAACAAACTGCAAACACTGTACGTTTTGAAAGGGAGGTGAAAATGTTTTTGTTTTTTTGCTGTTGTTTACAATTCAACACCACATACTGTATTTGGCCGTGTATGTGTCTGTTCCAGTACTATCATACCTTTCTGGGCTTGGCGACCACCTCTGAGCTGTAGCTGGACTCCAAGCTCTCCTTACAGTCCACTTCTGGGTCCTTACACTCACTCTCATCCTCGCTGACAATTGGTCCGTTCTCAGAGACAGGAGACTGGAAGTCATCGTCAGGCAGGGGAGGATAGGTGTACTGGAAGGAATCCTGAAAAACCAGCACCATACTACTTCTCTTATCAAACATCTATAAACCAGCACCATACTACTTCTCTTATCAAACATCTATATGCTGAATCGTTGCTAAAATGACATTATCAGTCAGAGCACCCACATTGCTACACACAGACAATCTAAATGTTATGTCATTTCTTATCAGCAAACATGTTCAGACTAGTACAGGTCTCCTGTTTGTGGTGTTTCCTCAAAACAACACCATTAGTACGTACCGTTCCTCCCATGTGCGGGGGAAGGTGTTCTGGGCTGATGTAGGTCTGCATCTCACTTTTGTTAACAAACTTCAGTTTGCTGATAGCCTCTGGTCCAAGCCATGTCTTCACAATCTTCCAGGCAGCTAGCATGGGGACAACAAACAAGAGGTTGATGGAGACGGCCGACTTGACTGATAGAATCAGTCTATTACGCTAATGACAACAAACTACTGTGCCTGAGGAAAGAAATACTCACCATTCATGATCCAAGGCATCTCGTACATGATCATCTTGGCTGAAATATGAGCAGTCACAAAGAAATCAATTATAGATTACAGCTTGTGTCAAAAGACCAACTGTTTAAAACAACTCTATTCTTAAAATAGTTATCGACTTAAGCAGATCATACAGCTCATAAAGGAGTACTCGAACATTGAGTGCCCCTATGTGCCCACATATAGTATGTATGACTGAAACTAGATAGGCCAGTTGAGTGGGATCTGTTCAGCAACTATTTTCTGGGAGACACAGAAGTGAACTGAATTGGCTTTTGTTAATTGGAGAAGAAAAAAAATATTTATAGACTTACAATTCAGAATGTACTTACAGAGGAATTTTGGGTAGAATACTTTGAAGCAATTAATGATATATTTCACAAACTCCATATCCTGAAGACAGAGACAGAGACAGAGACAGAGAGAGAGAGAGAGAGAGAGAGAGAGAGAGAGAGAGAGAGAGAGAGAGAGATAGATAGATAGATAGAGAGGAGACAGAGAGGGAGAGAGAGAGGAGACAGAGAGGGAGAGAGAGAGAGGAGATGAGTGGCATGAATCACATACACAGGCTCAAAGCAGAGTTCAACCATACATTTCATAAATTTCAGAATTTCATAAGCTCAGTAAGGAGACTGTTTGCACAGGCTGAGATATTTACTGCCCCAAGCTGGGAAATGACCCACTTCATAAAGACTGAAACTTTGTCACAAGTTCTGCAGTGCACTGTTGTTAATCCATTTTTTACTTCCGGCCACCCGCTCTCTCCTCAGCTCCAGGAATACCAGTTTGTCAGTAAAATAAAAATGTCTCCACTGCCGAGTAAGCACACCATGCAAGATCCAAGCAAGAGATACATGTTGCTATACTGAGTCATTCATTTACTAAAGGTGTTACACAATCTCCTTGTTTACTGCAGAGAATAAGCAACCATGATCTCTGTAGGCTGTTGCTACAAATGTGTTCTCCATATCACCATCAAATGTCAAAAATGCTTAAAAACAACCAGTTTTTACAAATATAGATCGATCCCAATAACTAAATTATATAAATGGTGAATGAGCAACTTCTCACTGTGTATCCGATCATTTTTCATGGCTATCCTGTAAAACAATAACTTTTTTCCTCTGGTAACTTGTGGAGAACACATATTATCCCCAAAACACATAAAGTATGTGTGTAGACACCTAAACCAGAGAGAGGTATGCTATGTAATCATGCAAACACAGAAATGTGGTAAAGACAGAGTCAGAGTCCAGAACTAGAGTCCAAATTCATCAGAGAAAAAAAACCTAAGAGTTACCTGCAAAATCCTCCTTTACATGTTTTCAGTGAAGAACAAGACACATATTTCAACATATTTCATCAATAAACTGTTATAAAAATAAACTGTTATAAATCTAGACAAGACAGTTTCAAGAAGCAGTTAAAATCTAGAGACAATAAGCAAGATTTATGTAAAAAGAGACCAAATTTCATGGTAGTTTTGCACAAAAAAGATTTTAAAAAATTAAGTCACGGAAGAAGGATCCATGCGTATTATGCATCTTAAAAAGATTTTACAGATGTCTACTAATCTGTTCATTCCATACTAGTCCATAGTATGATTAGAATGGTGATTTTTTTCCACTGTGCCTGCTTTTCTTAAGTAGGCCATTTCAAAGTGGATGAGACAGTAGAGACATGGACAGAGACTGACACAAAGAAGAAAAGATGAAAAGAGACGAAAGGAAGATGAGAAGAGAATGAAAGAGATGGGGGAGAGAGAAAAGCAAATAAATGAGAGTGTGACTACGGCCTGACAAATGAGCAGGAGAAAAGGTTTGCTCCTGTAGGGAGGAGGAACTGAAACAAGTCAGTTTATGGATTAGACAGGCAAGTTGGATTGACCAAACGGATTTAAAGGTCACTTTAATCTCCAACGTGTTAAACCATTGAACAACAACAATCCTTTCAAGCCTGCATTCAAACAGCGAGAGATATTAGGATGCACAGCCCAGCCAATAAGGGCACACAAAGGCATGATAATAAATACTAGTTATATGTATTTACACATGTACAATAGTGAGTACATAGTCAAATGGTAAAAAAAGTATTAAATAGTCTAAAAATGAGCCCAAAAAATATTCAAATAGTCAAATGTTAAAAAGAAAACATTGTTTTTATTGGACTACTAAATAAATAGCCCAATAAACTAATACACTGGCAAATAAAGAAAAAAGGTAAGTCTCTTTAACGTTCTCGCTTCCAATTTGGGAATAATTTTCTGGGAGAAATGGGTTTGGAGAATATGATCTATGTGTATGTGTAGGAGACAGAAAGAGGGAGAAAGACAAAGGCAGAGATAGCGATGGAAACAGAGATAGAGAAGTTGAAAACTCCAGAAATATTAGCTATTTGTTCTTGGCGACACACTGAACATGTGTGTACTGCAATTTAGACACTGCAGAATCCCGTCATTGTCTCAAAGCAAAAATGATGTGAATCAAAGCATTATGTCAATTTTGCCTATATAGACGTCAAACACAAACATTAATGTATATAATTGTCAATTATTTAACATTGTCCTGAGCACAGTTATATCCAAGTATATCCATTGGAGCTGCAAATAATACTTTTCATAGTCAATTAATCTGTCCATTATTTATTTTTTTATTAATTTCAATTAGTTAAAAATGTCAGTATGTATTGAGGCAAAATATATATTAACATAAGAAGTTAGAATAAACCTTAACCCATCTTTACATAAAAAGTTACTCAAGCCATTTAATCGATTATCAAAATAGTTGGTGATTAATTCAGTGGTTGGCAACTAATCAATGTTTTGTGGATGCTGTAATGTAAATAAGGGAAGCACACACACCCAAAAGCATGGAAGCAATTATTGAAATGCTGGCTTACAATGTTGCTAAGGCCTGACTCCGTCATGTCGAACACCACAGTAAGAGGCATCCCTGGCTCACGCTTGGCATAGCGCTCCAGCCAGAAGGCCACATACTTCTTCTTATCCTGGAATGTCTTTGCATCTTTCACATGAAGCTTGACCTTGAACCAGACTAGGAAATACAACAGACACAAAGAATTAAGTAGGGCCAGCAATCTCATCCTTTCAAAAATAATCTCTTTAGACATTTTACCAGCCTCGTGCTCCAATGACGTTACAGAAATTAATATCCAAATCTCAAGAGCAAGCTTGTGGTTACAGTGGCAAGGCATGTTCTTAAAATTATGACATTTTGTGTAGCAGTCTCTCTGCAAGGAGTCATCCTACTTCATACAAAAAGAGCAACACCCCTAAGCAATGAGTTTCTCAACGGTGCCCAAGAAAACAAAACAAGAATCCACTTTTGCCCTAAAATTAATAAGATCATACACAATCGTATAGGTTATGAATGAAAGCAACATGTTTAAAGGGTGAGGTATTTAACTTCAATAAGTCAAGTCAAATATCTACAATATGACAGTGAAATACATACACAGTTTGTTGCCCTCTTTGTCATAGCCATGGAGGAAGACAGCACCAGTCTCAAACATCCACTTGGGAATACTACTTTCCGTGAGGTCTATTAAGAGGGAAAAGGCAAATTCAGGTTATGCACCCAAAAATACATCATTGTTAAGTGTACCACATCTGTTACACTTCGTACACAGGTCAGTCAGTGTAGTCATTAGTTGGACCAGAAATGGATTCTGTGGCTTAGAATAACACATAGGGCTCTGAAAGGAACACAGAGTCAAAGAGAACTGGGGAAATCCAGGAACTGATGCTCTCTGTGAGAAAAACAAGAAATCACCCAAGGGCAAATGTAGGCAGAATGTTCTGCTGTCAGAAAATCATGCCTTGTGTTTTCAAAACTACACTAGACATACAAACCAAAGTCTTACAGCTCAAGTTACTATATTAAAATAAAACAGATCATCTTCACCTAATGAGCCACGATTATTTTGAATGCATGATTAGGTAATTGCCATACAAATACGTTCATGATCTGACCCACATTTATTTACTTATAAGTAAAACCAACCATTCAGGGTGTATTCTTTTCGCCACTGAAAACTTTCATCAATCATTTTCAGTGCGTCGTCTACAACATTCTGTCGCCATGTCAAATAGGCTTCAACCCAACTATCATCCTTCATGAGTCGCTCCACATCTCTGGAATCATATTTGTCTGACGAATCTGGAAGAACATAGAAAAAGACCCACATATAAAACTATTTCAGCAATAAATCTGATATTAGAACCCTCTGGCCTTTGCCCCTCTGAGTGACTGCACATGGGTGATGACATTCTGATAAAGCAATGTTAACGTGACCTAACCTGTACCTAGACTTTCTTGTAATGTATGTCAGGTGTTATTTTAATAAGGGCTCCTAGTTCTGTCAACTTAGCTGATATTTCAGACAAACGCAAACAGTTTCAAAGTCCACAAGCGTGAACACAATGTCAGGTGTAACATTACATTAGTCACTCAAGGTTCACGATGAAATTGTGCATTCTACTGTAACGTTACGGTACTTGCATCGTAAAGCCTGTGAAATTAGTACACACTTTGTCAAAACATCAGTGACAGGTAAGATATACTAGCTAGCTAGCTAGCTACCGTTAGCTAGCAAGCAAGTCCAGCTGGCAAACGTTCTTACCTTGAACATATTCACTCTTGAACCTTTGTCTCGTCTCTTCGATCTTGCTTTCATTCTGTTAACAAAAGAGAATATTTATCACACTATTTACGGAGACATATCTTAATGATGAGTTTGAGTTGTCAGGCTAACGTTAGCTACCTGCTCTGATTCAGGCTGACCCACTTCCGCCATGTTTGTTGCTTGAACTGACTGTCACAAGTAACGTTTGCTTGTATTTAGTTAAAGCGGTCTGTTTGAAACTAGAGCAAGTTCCTTATTTCTTCCCTTTGCACATCAAATTCAGCGTCCACTAATAACCAAAGTGGAACTCTAAAAGTGAATCAGTTAACGTTAAAGCCGGAGAAAAAACACTCAGTGAAAACCTTGTTAACTTAAGTTAATAAACAAATAAATAAATAAAAACCATGTAATTGATGTGAGCGGCTATTGTAGTACAACTGCTACTAGGCAATTCTCCGTGTGCTAGACCTAGCTTCTATATTTATGTTGGAGAATCTGGATTTTCACCCACAAAGCACTTTCGGCTCAGCCCACAGTAAAAAAGTTCAGCCCACTGACAGATTGTGGCGCGCTGCTTTGAGTGGTAGAGCTCTGTCGCTTGTGATGGAAATTAAGTTAGTACTACTAAGTTGTAGTACGTATGTTACAGCGTAGTACGATCACGTAGAAGAGTTTCAGTAACTAGAAATCACAACTTGGCTCTGGTGAGTTTTGTTTTAAATATGGCTATTACGTTTACATTAATGTGTGTTAACCTCGTTGCATACACTATAACTGCATGAGCACATAGCTAACTAGCTAACAAGCTACAATCGTGATGGCTAATAAGATAGTTGCTGCCATAGACTATATATAGGCTACAGTCTATGGTTGCTGCATACTAGCATGTCACCACGTCTGTTTCCCAATTTCTTTATCTGGACATCCCATTCCCCATTACTGAAAACTGTTCGCCTCCATCCCTTGCCAGTGGTTCACAAGTTAGCTAATCATCACCCTCGTCTAATGACCTAAAACAGTGTTTTTCAACCACTGTGCCGGGGCACACTAGTGTGCCGTGAGAGATCATCAGGTGTTCCGCAGAAAATTACCCAAATGTCACTCACTGGTCCAGAAAAGCAACTGTTGCATCAAAGAATTTATAACCACATGCTCTCATTGATTGTATGATTGCACTATTTGTGGTATGCAGGCATTGTACAACGGGGGCCCCATATCCAGTATTCACAGAATCATTACATATCCAGTTCATAACAACAATTAAATTAGATATAGTCACCTAGAAATGAAACAGAGGGCGCTTGTTTTATTGAGCAGGTCTTGCATAGAAGCCATAATAAGGCCATATCTGTGTATTATTTGAAATTTTAATCTATAGTATGTTTATTTTTTATTCAAACAGGATGTTAGTGTGCCGTGGGACATTTTAAGTGTCAAAAGTGTGCCGTGGCACAAAAACGTTTGAAAAACACTGACCTAAAAAACACGTAGCCCACGAAATCAATGGGAAACAAACCAAAACAAGTGCATATATTCTGACGAGATTTCCTAGCAATCACATCTACTCTTTAATGGTATCAATTCTTAAACATAAGTACTGTCTCTTTCAGATGGTGGATCACACAAAGATGGCCCATCAGTGGAACTGCTGTTGGCTCTTTTAAGACTTGTGATGACTCAAGGAAAGCAATACACAAAGCTGATCACCTTTAATGGTGACATCCTTTCATTTCGGTGCAGAAACTCCCATCAAGATGGCGACAGTCGGAAGAAATCAGAGCTCACATGTCTGAGGTTGACATTCACAAAGGAAACAAACTGTTTTACGTCACGGCATGGGGACACACCTATATACAAGGACAGCTCTGCAGATGTAGATGTAGTTTGTTGCTCCACAGCTTTAGATGTGAGAAAGAAAATTGTGGTGCCTTGCCTTTTGCTAAGACTATGGAAGCCGAAATTGTCTTGTTACAAGTATAAACTCATCACATTGACAAGCCCTACTAAAGCAGAGCTCCATGTGGAATTTAACTCCCAGTATGAACTGCAAGATGGTGTCACAATATTCCAAGGCCCCACTGTTCTATGGACACATGAGAACATAGTACATTATGCATCAGCACAGACCAGCAAAGTCAGAAGTATTGCTGTTCAGATGTCTGTTGTTTTTTTGGGAGAGTTATGCAGTGATGTGATTGTATTAGGCTCACAAATACATTCAAAGGAAGAAGTGAATGGTCAAATCAGTGTTTGTAAAGATAACAAAATAGTTGGTTACTCAGTTGAGGATGAAAAGGTGATCAACGGAACATGCATTATTCCAAATACATACAGTTCTGTCGTACAGTGTTCTCTGGTGGTTTCTGCAGAGGAGGTCAAAGGGCACATGAAAGTGAACATGGTGGTAGCCACAAATAAAAAACAGTTGGTCTGTTTTGAGAATGGAAAACTCAAAGAAGTCTGCCAATTGCCATTTGAAGAACCTGAATGCATCAAGATGGCCACCATTGGGAACAGTGGGCTAGTGTTCGTTGTCTCTTTCAACCAAGGAAATGTGTGTGCTGTTTGGAAAGACACATTTCAGGTACTGTTGCACAGCTTGCACTACTTTTTACGATTATGAATCTCTGTTGTCTTATTTCATGTGCAATTGTGGTCAAGTTAGTAGTGAAGTCGATGGAACCTTTGGCCCATTCTTATGTGTTTTTACCTAAGGTCTCCTTTGCAGTGAAACTTGAATGTTATTCCTCATTGTGTAAGTCGCTTTGGATAAAAGCGTCTGCTAAATGAGTAACTGTGAAGTTTGACGAGTCAAAAGGTACTTGATAAGAGCAGTATGTTTTTTTTTTTCCTTTTTCTTTCTTGTATATAACACTGTGTATTAGAAGAATGGACTCCAAAACCTTTTGTGAATGTTTTTTTACTAACCCTAACCTCGAATGGAAAATTGCACAGTACCTTTTAGTAGACTTTTTGCACTTGTTTGTTTTGGATGCACTCTAACGCACTTGGGTATAACCACAGATGTAGCAAAGTGTTTTTGCTATTATGAACACATCCGCTGAGTGTACCTTCTGAAGACATTTAGTGAAAACCTTGTAATGCACACCTGCACTCCTAAGAACTGTGCCCAAAAAAATGACAACTCACTGTCCTACCTCCACTGCCTTTCCTCTCAACAAAAAAAATGCGTATAAACCGGTCATGGTATTAGTACCAGTTATGGATGATTGTGTTTTTATGGGTTGTTTTCCTCAGGTTGCGGCCTGTTGGTCTGGTGTGAGTTCAGTACTCATTGATGACTTTGTTGGCTATGGGACTGACCAGATCCTCCTGGTGTTTCATGACCAGAATCCCGCTGACACCGTAACAAACTTCATTATGACAGACCTCTGTGGCACAATGTACTCTGTGAGTTTAGATTGCTCTAAGCCGTCTCTTTCTATTGTTTTCCCTGCTGAATGCTAATGTGAGTGCATTCTGTGTTTAGTGTGGCCGTGGCGAGATCAGTGAGGAATCTGAAACTTCAGATGCTGCTCAAGGAAATTACCTTTGCACCATACAAGCATTAGAATCCAGACTACAGGTAAGCTCTGTCGAGCTCTATCAGGTCATTTCTACATATTTTAAAAGTGAACTATAATGTAATGTATAGTTCATAACAATTCGTCAAAAGCCACACCTGTATGTAAATGTATATGTAAAGGATCATAATTTATTACGGCCCATAGAGCAACAAAACAATGTAAAGCAAACATGTTCCATTAGATCATGATTAATAGAGTAAGGTTTTCACTCTTTCTGTTCAAAGTCCCCTCAGCAGTGTTGAAACCTCTACCCAGTGCATGCCTTTTCCCACACACCTGCCCTGTGTTTTTTGATCCTTAGAGTGGCCTGACCTTGCTCCAAGACCTTCAGAGAGATGTTGATGTCAAAGAGAGGGTGCTTCTGCAGTCCACTGATGCTCTGGCAGATTTGGTGTCTGGAAGAGAGCACATCATATCAAAGACAGAACAGGTTAGGTTGCTCTTCAGTGAACCTGCTCTTTCATGTCTCATGTTCCAATATGTTTTGCAACCTTTTTTTAAACTCCTCATTCTTTGTTCCACCCTGGGCAACATTACAATTCTGTTCAGCACAGCAGTATTCTGTCTAAGGCATATAAAATGTCAGTTTTTTTGTTCACTTGAAAACACATAGCTTTTATGGGCTGTGATTTGCTGAGCATGGCATATGTAGTGCTGTATTGGACGTGTGTGTGTCTGTATGTGTGTGTGTGTGTGGGGGGGGGGCATAGGAAGGTTTGGTGTCGCTGTGGGAAGATGCTGATGAGGGAGAGGAGGCGCTGCAGGAGGAGAGGATGCAGCCTGAGTCAGAGCAGCAGCCCTTTCTGGTGGAGAAACTCTGGCACCGAGTCATTGAAGACTGCCTGGTTGTAGGAGTGCTCTTAACAAAAGAAGATGCCATGTAGGTTCCTTGTCCTCTAATGATCTTTCTCTCTCTCTCTCTCTCTCTGTTTCTCTCTCTCTCTTTCTCTCTCTCTCTTTCTCTCACTCACACACACACACACACTCACACACACACACACACACACACACACTCTTTTTGTTTCTAATGTTTACACCCCAATCAGACATGGCTCAGATCTTGCAGCCTGTTTTCCATTCTTTATGAGCATTGCGGGCCAAATATCAAATTAAGCCTGAGCTAGAAGCCTTGTGGAATGTCTCATTCCAAATCACTTGGTAGTAATTAGCTTGACTCGACTCCATTTTCTCTCCGTTTAGCAAACAGTGTGAATCATTAGCTTGATCTGTACCAGAACACTGGCCTTGACTCCGTGATAATGATACAGACTCTGCTAATTGTGTCCAATCATGCGTGGCTCCTATGAATGTTATCCGCCAGCTGTCAGTTTTTCGGCTCTTCGGCTCTGCTGTCGCCTTCTGCTTGAGGTCAGAAAGCATTCACATTTTAGAAGGGGCTGGAGACTTCTGACTGCTTCTTTGACAGCAACAGAGTTGCTTGTTCTTCTGCCAACAGAGTTGGACAGAGTTAGTGTGATTCTATCCTGCAAGAGGTGTTATATGAGAGAAGTACAATTTTCAAAGATTTTAAAGTTTCTTTGTTTCTTTTATACTGTAGAATTAGAAATACTTTTGTCTATTGTTGGAAATGCTTCCAGCAGCAGACAGTAATCATCAGCAATGTGCTTACGGACTGTTTTGATGTTTTTACAAAACTTTTCATTTGTTCTTTACTACACTTTGATGTTATCCATTTGAAAAAAACAAATGAGAGCATAGCTCCCCTGTTCCATAATGAACCGCACACATATTCTTTTACAGTTTAGTTGACTATATTTTTTATTTAATATAGATATTGAAAGAATGTAATGTATGTATAATGTGCAATGGGCTTTGTTTAATCACCTGTATAGAGTGGATGAACAGGCCATGCAAGACAAAACTAAATTAGTTTCCGCTGATTTTACAATTATCAGTCAAAATGATTGATGTTTTTGCTGGAAGTGGGTAAACCTTATTTAGAGATGCACAAATATCTCTCATGGCAAGTTCGTGGCCACTTCACGTGGATGTGAACATATAAATGAAGGCTGTCTTCAAGGCAAAAAAAAAAAGATCCCAAAAAAGGCTCTACTACAGCATGCCCACCTCGTTGCCATGGCAACAGTGTCTCCCCTCAGAGCTCTTGTATTTATTTCTTTATTTCTGAATTCTTTTGAGGCTTCAGCTGTGGTACAATCATAGTCCTGCCTTGCTTTGCCTCCGCAATCACATCAAGAGGCGTCCTGAGCTGTCGGGAGCTTGTCATGTGATGAGGACCAGCAAGTCTCACTGTGACCCACGACTCTCCACTAACGCTGAGGACCGTGTCAGTTTCACCTTTACCCGTGTTGTGATGGAGGAGCTCTCCAGCATCAGGCAGCCTGGTGGAAAGCTTATGTGCTACTTAACTGTGCTAAAGACTTTTGGATGTTTATTTTTGCCAGATTGCTTGAGAGTGCCTCTATCTCCCTACTACTGGAGACCGCTCAGGGCCAGGCTGCCACAGTTATCCAGACCCAGAGTCGTGCCCACTGGGTCCCTGCCACCCACCCCTCGTCTCCTCCCGAGCCTGTGGCCAAGAGGAGGAGGCCGGACCAGGCGGAGGGCAGCAGCTGGAGTGGCGGTGGAGGCATGCTGAAGAAGCTGGCGCTGACCGCCGTCTGTGAGCTGACCCCTCTTCTGACCTGTGGTCCTGTCAAATGCCCTGTCATGCTCCATTACGTCCTCAAAGAGGTGTCACCAGCTTGTGTCAGGCCCCAGGGTCCAAAGGGACTCCAGTGTGGACAGATCTCCCTCAGCATGACAGATGTGTTCCAGCCCAGCCCGCTGCACGCTGCAGCCCACAGAGGTATAGCAGCACACTGCACATTTACATTTACATTTACATGTACATACAAGTGGGATGTCTTGTTGAGGCATGCTCCTAACTGTGGCGTAAGTGCTGTTACCATCTTTATGAAATAGGGAAGCTTACTACTTGTACCAGTTGTATGAACATTGGATTCTGTGCTGTTTTTTCATGACCAAATGGGGGAAAACTAATATCTTTATAGCAATACTATAGCAAAAACAACAATTACAGTGCATGATGTCTTATTTTGTGTTTTAGATGAATCTAGAGAGGACCTTCTAAGCCTCTTGGCATTCTTGGACTCATGGTCCTTCCAGATCTACTCCCCAGACCACACCCTGTGTGATGTGAGCCAGTGGTTGCAGGAAGCATTGGGGTGTGAGAAAGTGGAGAGAAGTCCCCAGTACCTTCTGTCCAACTCAGCAGGACCATCTGCTGCTCTGGTCTTTCACTGGCAACAGACGAGCCCCTTCTTGGGAGAACTGGTCATCTATTGCAGGTGCAGCTTTCTAATTGAGTGATCTGGTACAGTGAGAGTGTTATAGAATATTTCTTAGAAAAAAACATGTCTGGTTCTGAAATACATCCCAAGAAGTCAGTACAGCACCAGTGACTGCATCTGATGCAATCCTCTCTAGATTGCCTTTCTAATTGCGGGTGTGCTGTGCCTGCTTTTCTATCTCCTTCCTCTCTCCCTCCAGAGGCCAGTTTGCTCTGCTCAGATTTCTGCACTCTCTGTGTGACTTCCTCCCAGCCTCCTACCACATCCAGCCCCTGAGGAAGGACCGATCAGGGGTGCGGGCTCAGGATGTGGGCTGCTCCCTGGAGAATGAGGCGCTGGCCCTGAGGGATGGACTGTCCAGCCTCCTCACTGCCTGCCAGAGGAGGGGGAGCAGCGGGGGGCCAGGAGGAGAAGGAGCAGCCCCAGCCCCGGCTCCGCCAGCGGTGGACGAGCTCCAGAGACGGCGAGAGGAGTGGCACAGGGACATTGAGGGGAGCAAGAGGAGGGTGGGCCCCCTTGTGGTGATGGAGCGCTATTGCTCGTTGGTCGAGAGTGTGCTTCAGGTTCAGAAGCAGGTGGACGTAGACGTGCTCCTGGGATCAGAGGCCAGATCTGTATTCGCTTCATAGTGTCGCCCTCTTACTGATGAGTTTGAGGTTTCTCACACAAACAACGGCATGAACTGTCCTGTACTCCACACGGCAGCACTTTTACTCCGTTTAACTGGGACGCAGTAGAGAGAGAGAGAGAGCTCAGCCACTGCGGTGCTGTTTGTCCGAATCCTTTCAGAAAAGTCTCTTTGGCCCCTTCATGTGATCTTGAGTGAATGCTGGGTATTCTCCTGGTACTCCGTCCAACCTGGTGGGGGGGATGTTTGCGGTGGTGACATTCACCTGGAAGAGCTCTCTGCAGACAGACCGCCCCTGGGGAGCCAGACTAATGCACTGCTGCCGTCGCCCCCTCTGATGAACTTCTCATGGGGTTCACACCTCTAACATTTTGGTGACATTCGTCAGCCACACTCCCTCGCCCCAGCCCTCTGGCATCTGCAGATGGCTTGTGTGTGTTTGTGTGAAGCCCTCTGGGAACGCCACTGTTCCTTTCATAAGCAGCGCTAGCTCCTTTGTCTCTGCCTTGTGTTTTAGAATAAAGCTTTAGTGCTCTGTGCTTTGTCTCAGGCCCTTCTCTCTCTCTGGAAGATGTTCTGGATCCACATTTCATTGATTTTCATCAGCAATATGCTTCTGGCTCAACACCTGTGGTAGAAAAGACAATCTGCCTTTGATGGTGGTTGTGGTGTTGCTAAAGCGCATCTCATCAATAATGCTTTTTCCTATACAATTATACTTGTGTTGTGTGATGAAAAAGTAGTGCAAGGAGAATGTAGGAGAGGTGTGTGTGTGTGTGTGTGTGTTTTGTGTGTGTGTGTGTGTGTGTGTGTGTGTGTGTGTGTGTGTGTGTTTTGTGTGTGTGCACATGAGTGTGTGTGTGTATGTTTTGTGTGTGTGAGTCTGAATGTGTATGAATGTTTGTGTGGGTGGGTGTTCTTTCATATGTGGTTTTGGCCCCTGCTTTGAGAAGTTAGCCCAGGGGGATTTTGGTGTGTGTGTGTGTGTGTGTGTGAGGCTGTGTTGCGACTAAGCCAGGAGCTGCTGTGTCTCCATCTGTCTGTGCCACTTGGTCCTGTCGGAGATAAACTCCCTCCTCCGTCGCCAGCACACTGCCAATGCCTCTGTCAGGTAATGGGCCCCATTGGGCTCTGAAACACTGGTCAGATGGAAATGGGCTGGGTCCATTTGAACATGAACACTACAATCAGACCTCACAGCATATTGGGGAGACCTTGAATAATACTGTGCATGCTAAAGACATCACTAAATATAGTCTAGCTATGGCACTCCGATGCCAGCACCAACCAAACTTAAGTGTGAAATGCCTTCATTATCATTTTTTCCAGACTTAATGGTCTGCCTCTGTTGGGCTGGACCATTTAGACAGTTTTGAGTTAAAGTTTATATTAGTTTATAGATAGAAATGTTATCTCAGAAACCGATGTTATCTCAGCATTGCTTGCTTGTTGTTCCACTGGTTCAAGCATTTCACATGACGCCTCAGGAACTTCATGTACAAAAGGCTTTCTTTTGTAGAACAAACAAAATAGCCATGCATTAGAACCTCTTCAGCAGCGTTCTGAGATTGTTACTACTACGTCATCTTTTTTCACGCATCCATCCATTTTTCATTGCATTGATGTGCTATTTTCCTTTACATTTGAGCAGACTGTCTAAATTGCAGGAACCATCCACAAAAATTGTTTCTGTAATATCAGGGAACTTACTTACTGACATAAATGTATTATTTCTTATCTGCAGAAAAGAGCTGTTTCACAGCCTGTGTCTGCTTACTCAGACCTCTTTATTGTTTTATTTTTGTAAGGTGGTCGTTGCTCTCATTGCTGCTCAACTTGCTGTGCTTTTCTTTTTACCTAAGGAATATTTAATGTAATGCATGTAGGGTACTATTTTTGCTGCTGAGCCAAAGCTACGGCAAAGCAACCTTGCCCATGTTCATTTAGCAGAAGCAGTGGTGAACATGAATAAAAATGTATCCAGCAGCTTATGAGTAACACAGATGCTGAGTGACATAAGCAGTGGTATAGGAGTAGTCTCTATGGATACAGTTGTAGTCTCTGGGTCACTGACTCTTTAAGCTTAGTTGAATGTCTCTTTTGATGGCAGTAGGCCTATAGGTCAAACTCATTTAAAACACAAGTGTGCTTTTCAAATAAGCAAGAAGAGCTTAGTGTGTTGATGCTGAGAATTGAAATAAGTGAAAGAATTTTTACTTCATATAAAATTTAGTCTAAATAAGATGGTTTTAATATTATGCACACCTAAAACTCCCTAATTTGACTTTATATGTATTTCTTCTAGATATTGACCACATACCTAATAAATTGAAAAGAGGCATTTGTAAAGGGCAAGCATGACAAGTACTGTGTGCTTTCCCTCTGAAATAGCATGTCTGCACATATGAGGATGAACTTGACCTTGTTAAAATGATGCTTTGTCATGTAGGTTTCTCTCCTTGGGAAACATACCTTCATGTCCTCTTGAGGATTGTAATAGCCTTTTAAGCATGTATTAGCCTTTTAGCCTTACATATGAGAAACATTACTGCTCTTTTCATTTGTCCTTTAGCAAGAAACCTTGCTAACAGAAACCTTGTTTAGGATTAGGATATGTGTATATCTTTTTCTTTTAAGGTATTAAAGAGAATACTGGTATGTACAGTTTGACAGCAAACTTCTATGCTGCCATATATACATCTAAAGCATAACTGTATTGTCTTTTGCATGTGATATAATTGTACTATGGTCTTCAGACTTGCAGAATAAAGATAGGCACAGGTAAGGAAATATACCTTTTGGTTCATTGCAATATATTTTTTATTGATCAACTATACGGCATAAGAGGGAAAAATACAACACATTTTAGTCTACATTAGAGTGAGTAAACATCATTTGGATTTAGCTTGGTGTAGCCTTATACAAGTAGAATGAGGTATCTGGAATAGAACTTTCAACAGAAAAAAGCAGTAGCCTACGAGAGAAGGTTAAAAAAAAAGAGAAAACCCAAACAGGCCACTGATGTGTAATTACTGCAGGGGCCCACTTTGGAGGAGTTACCAGTTATCTTGTTCTGTGTGTGTCTGACAGAATCGCTGTCTCGTCTCACTGAAGCCATTCTGGCATTTTCCATTCAGGTGGTGTCCATGCAGGTAAATGCTCCCTGCTGCTGGATCACTGTGGCCAGCTGTGAAGCCCATTATCCAATATTAGCCTTCTCTCCATGTCGCCTCACGTCCATGTCACTTGTGCTGACCCCCAGCAGCCCCATACGCCAGCGAGGCGAGTGATTCATTGGCCAGGTAAGAGGATCAGACAGCAGGCAGTTTGACCATCTCTCACTTTCTTTCCAGCCAGTCGGATCGTGGTGCTGATGGCTGTGTTTGAACACAAGGATTCTTTACCAATTCTTGAATATCTGTAGCAAAATTAAGCATCTGAAATCGCAGGTCATTAAACTTATTTGTCTGAGAGTTTATTAACATACATTTATTCCTGGATTATTAACTCAATTTATTGAGATACCTCAGGTTTTCTTTAACTCGTCCTCTGCAGGTTGCCTTCTCAGAGACACTTAAATAGTTGCTATGCACATACTCAACATTACTATCAATATAATTTCAAAAATAAAATGATTCAACTTTGAAATGGAAAGTACCTCTGTGAACCATACATGCTGTGACGATCTCTGTAACAATCCAATCTCCTGATCAAGCCTTTTTAGTTTCGTCCCTTAAAGGTGGTGACAATACTATTACTGTATAGTGTGATGGTATTCTTGCTTATTTCTTTCAGAGCGATATCCTTTTTATAAAATTGTTCTGTGGTGTTGTTGTACAACTGTCCAATGCCACTGACAGGTTTGTGAATATTCTAATTGACTTGGTGTTTACGTATATGGTAGCATTTCAGCACATGCCAAAAAGCAGACAAAACAAGTGGCTAGTTTACTTTCGTGGATAGAAAAGAATCAGTGAAACAGAAGCCTTTAGTGTGATTTTATCATAGATTCACATCTCACACTCTGTTGAACGTCAACATTCATACAACCCAGAGATATTGGAAGCTTTGTTTACTATTACACGAAATTGTGCTCAAACAGTGCAACTTAAAGAAAGTGCATAAATGAATGAATGAATGAATGAGCACATAAATACATAGACAAATAGTAAATAAATACATATATTAAATAATAATAAATACATTTAAAAAATAAATACATTCTGTAAGACAAAATCAGGAAGGAAGCATACAGTTTGATCTTGCGTTATAATATCTAAGGCTTTAGGTTTCTAATAGAAATGACAGCAGTATTTCACTATTGTGAATGGACAAATTAGGCCTTACTGATCAGTCTGTAAAAACAGTTGTTGTGCAGCTGTAGAAAACGGTGTAGTCATCCACTATAGGAAACCTCACGTTAAAAAGCAAACCTTCCTGATCTTAGGTTTTGCTCATACAAACTCTCGGAATGTTGGTCATTTCAATGCAATAATAATACAATGGTGGTGATCTCATACAACATTTGGCCCATCAGTAGTTGAAACAGTTTAACCATCCTGGAGACCATGGCTCCTGAACGCTTATCACATCTCATCAGAAACACTGCACTGTGTGGGACTCTGTCCATTTCTTCAGAAAGCTAAACCCAGATTTGTTATCCCAGAGAGAAAACAAATTTCACATCACTGCTCCCCTCTATGTAGAGGTCCACTGGCGACCTGTCCCAGACACGATCCTCCCCCTAGAGAAACTGACAACCAATAGCCGCTACCTTTTTTGGCAGATCCCCTTGGTTGGTAGCGCTACTTTTTGTGGACGTCCTCATGTCTGATGATTTTGTACGTAATCCAGTAAAAGATGTTGAAAATGAGGAAGGCGAGGGGAAAGGCAGCTCGAGACACCGTGTCAATCCTCTTGGCCCTGTCCACAAACTTCTTCTTTATGATATCCGTCTCCCGCTGTGTGGGGCCCACCTGCACTGCATTCGGCGTCGCACTTTTGATGGCGTTACCATCCTTCATCTGCAGACAGGGGCCCATGGTGTAGCCCGAAAAGTTCAAACGACCCTCGTCATCCTGGAAAGTCAAGATAAAAACATTAGATAACATTACTGATCCCATGCAGACAAACTAAACAGTGGCAACAGGTAGAAAAAAAAGAGTTCCATAACATGAAACTAAAACACCATTTCACATTCTCAGTTATCACTGAGAGGCATGCGATTTTAATTTATGAACAACAGCACATTCCAACATGAACTTCCACGGTACCCACATTTCCCCGTAATGAGTTGCCAGCAGCCAAGTCTTTAATTTTCAATTAACTGGCCTGTGTCTCAGGTGTTCTGGCCATCACACTGAGGCTGATGAGAATGGGCTCTGGGCACACAGCTGAAAGGCCCTCATTAACTGAGCTAACATGCAGAGTGGCCTGAGGTAGCAGCATGCGTTTTGGCAAGTGTGTCTCATGCTCACTACTACTGTATGGCTGTGTTTAATTGGTGGGCCTATATAGTTGATACCACAAGTCCTATGCAATTGTGTCTGTAAGGACAATGATGTCACATGGCATCAAAGGAGAACAGATTTGTCAGAAATTCTAACAATGTGTAGGACTTTAGAGAAATACATAATCATTAAGGTACAGACTTCTTGTTGCATAAATTGTGTGTGATGAAGCTAATGCCTCTCTGTCTGTAGCAATAATGCTAATCCTTTTAGCTTGCTACGGTTGACTTCCTTCTTGAACAACAACCAATTGAGCACCTGCCAAATCCACATTTCCCTGACAAGGAAGCTATTCTCACATACTATTTCTCTCTGAGTGACAAGACGAGACAGCTCTTTCAAGAAACTTCTGTGCATTTCTACTTCTGCAGCTTAAATGTAGAAAGTAACTGGTGCAACCTTGTTTCTTCTCTGTCTTCGCTTTAAGCGCAGAAACTCCTTCTGTTGCCGGGAGACAAAGTTTACTCCTGCATACTCCAGCAGGGCAGCAAATACGAACAAGAGGCACACCGCCATCCAGATATCTATGGCCTTCACATAGGAGACCTGCCAATAAAGAGAAGACAGAAATGTGCAATAATGAACAGGGGACACCACAGACACTGTATTTCATTCTAAATTGTGCTTATTATTTTTCTGGACTTAACATCACTTCAGGATATCAAGTCATGTTTTTTTTTTTAAGTCATCCAGTATTTTAGATTAGGCTACCTCTATATCTTATACACCAGAATCAGAGGAAACATCTATTTTTTTAATAGACACATAAATCATTTTTTGGCATGTGTCATGTATAAGGTTGTATTGTATCATGCATATTGTATTATTCATAATTATAAAATCATGAATTTCATTACAGTATCTCATATTAGCAGGTAGACCTTTACATTACCAAGTAGTCCATTAAAATGCAAATTATATCAGAATAATATTCAATTATGGCTCTCTAAATGTACATCAAATCAGGTGGAACATGTTTTGCTTGAACAAGAGTGATCACTATAGGACATGGACCAATAATAGATGTTATTTTTGAAAATGCACCTCCATCAACCCCCAAAAACAGCATTTCCCCCACAGAAACCCCCCCACAGTCTCCTATTAATTCCTGCGTGTGATTCTGGCTATTACAAATGAATAATCACAATTAGGAATTGTTGGGATAATGACTGCCTCCAGTTCACAATGATAATGTTCATATCAGATTGAATGATTACAGGGACCAAACATGGGTACATTACAAGTTCAAGGGTAAACTAATTAGCTAGCCTCGGTGCATGATTCAAAGCTCTAGGTAGATCTGGCGCTGTGGGTCTTTATCTAGCTCACTGTCTGATAAAAAGGGAGACAAAGCCTCCAGCTCTGAGCACCCATCATTTCATCTCAGAAAGACAGCTCCTGTGTCTTGCCAGGCGACAGATCATTTGCATTGTGAGGAGAGAGAGGGAAAAACAGCCGAGTCTGTTAAGTACACTTCCTGCATATTGAGCTTTTGTTGTTTGAGAACTTGTGCTGTGAGAGGCCTCTCTAAATATTTAACAGTGTGCCTTTCTTTCATGCCGGCTCTGCATGGCGCTCGTGGGTCATATGCCGTCCAATGAGGGGGAGGCTTGATTGAGCATCGCTGGATGACTCACTCTGCATGTGCTCCTGAAGACTCAAAGATGTGAGGAACAATTCCCTATCCCCAGGAATATGAGCCAGCTATGTGTCAGAAGAGGTGCTTTGCCACAACACGGAATACAAAATAATGAGCTACAATGCATTACCCCATTCATCAACAGGAGATAAGCTACACAAACATGGTCCATGAAATATTATTATCATTGAATGTATGTGACTTTGATTTGTACCAAACATGTTTTGGGAATGTATTATTTGGAATGGGATAGTCTGTTTCATCATAGGGGGATTAGGTGTTGGTACAAATGCTTTGTTTTCCCCTCTAGAGGTAATATTATATAAAAGTATATGTATTGGGTACATGCACACATGACAAAGACAGAACATTGTGCAGTACAGAAGCTAAAACTGAGAAACTACAGGTTTATGACAGTACGCCTATTTATTTTTTCAGAGAGAATCTTACTTTTGGCAGAGATGCGCGCGAGCCTGAACTCTGTGTTGTCATGGTGAGCACTGTGGTGATGCCCAGTGCCACTCTGGCAGGTGCGGCGTCCATGTTGATCCAGAAGGACACCCAGGACAGGATGACGATGAGAAGACTGGGAATGTACATCTGGATCAGGTAGTAGCCCATCTGTCTCTCCAGATGGAAGTTCACCTCAATGCAGGTGAATTTACCTGGGGGGGTGGGGGCACACAGAAATTGGAATAGGAACTGCTCGAGGTGGATATAATGGACTGGACTATCTGTTATCATGAATGAATACTGAGGCCTCATGAAGATTTTATCGTCTTTTCATCTAGTGCTTTTTGCCAAAGTGCCCTACTGTGAAGTATTACTTCTAGCCTTTTGCACTGAACCAAAATACAGCACTCACCTGTGTTGTAATGTTTGGTGCAGTATCCCAGTTCTTTTTCATCTTTTAAGATGAACTGTGGTAGGGTCAGACCATCTGCAACCTGCACAGGACTATCATCCTTCCATTCAAATATCAAGTCGTTCATGGTGTAGCCAACTGCAAACCATCACATTGAACAATGGATACATCCATTTAATGACACTTTTTTCCAAAGTAAAAATGGCCGTCAAGGAGATGGTACTTACAGCTTTCCAGCTGCATGGTGCATGTCTGCACATCCATAGGGAAGTTTTTCAGATCCATTGGACAAGACAGGATTAAAGTCAGCCTGCGATAAAGCAAATAATTCATTAACCCACATCTGAGCAAAGCAGCAATGAATAGAAACAACCAGCATGAGATATAAAAAAAATTGTAATTAGGTCCAAGAAAAACGAGCCAGTTTCTCTGCCCAACTAAATATCTAATTTACTGGGACAGGATTAGAATGGCTATCTGGCCAGTCCTCATCGTGTGCACTAAGGGTGTTTGTTAATCATTTTTGGTTGCATTAATATACAACCTGGTAGAGAGGACTGCTATTCCTCCCAGAGGAAGAGGGCCGATCTGGAGTGTTCACACATGAGCCTGTGCCTCTCAGCGCGCGGTGAGCACAGCCCCGTTATTGGCCTCATATTTTCGCCATCTCTGTCTCTGAAGGGTCCTCCCACACAGAGTGTAGGGCTCCCCTCAGCCAGGGCTTATCACACTTTCATTAGCGCCCGTTATTGTCTGTGAGATGCTGTACTCGGAGGCCCTGCCGCTCACTCCCAGCCCTTTGATGAAGCGAGAGCGCAGCTAACCACGTCTCCTCGCCACTTTTACCCGCCGCTTGACAGACCACACCTGGGTACACAGTCATCTCTTTAAGTCAGCCCTGCAGATACACCATAGATAAAAGTGCCTAGCCTATGTCTGAGCTGCCTTCATTCATTTGTGTCTTCGAGATACTACAGTATAGAAATGAATTTGTGGGGGTGGGAAATGGAAAGGAATAGATAGAAGTGGAAATGCATTTGATGGTTTTAGGCTGTGGCATTCTGGTGAGTTATTGAGTGAGTATTTATAAAAACTAGGCCAATTCCAATTTCACCATGCCAACAATATAAGCAGAATAGAATGGCAATAAAATGCATTTAGACATACTGTGTGTGTGTGTGTGTGTGTGTGTGTGAAGGAAGGCAATGTGGAAATGATGGTCACAGATCAAAATCATGTTGCATGATAAATCAGGTCCTGGAGTGTTACCACACCAATAGTATAGACCACAGACTCATTTAATGTGGTACATCACTGGATTTCAATCATTACTGGGTTCTTCGAAGGGTTCCTCTGTGTTTTGAGTGATTTTTAAGTGGGTTTTCATTGATAAATTAGCATGACTCAGAGATACACAACCGCACACTCCAGACAGACATCCATTAGGACTGATTCTCTGAAATAATTACCTTGAAAATACTCACAGAATTGAGTGGAAAGCTGGGCTATATTTGATGTCCCTATCATCATTTGAGCACAAACAAAATCATTTATACTAATTGGTCATCATTTTCCTGCTCACAATACACTGCATGTAACTTCATCAAATACCAAATATCATATGTTATCACCCTGTGTTTAAGAATCTTTTTAAGTTGGTTTAAAATCAACCCTGTACAAACCTGATACTGTAAAGGACCGTTCCATCTTTGAAGATTCTCAGAAGTTTGTTGTCAGTGGTAACATCATGGAAATTCGCACCCTTCTCATTGGCAAAGAATAGATCAGGCTTCCAAATCGAGTCCAGCATGGAAGGGTCTAGGTCCAGGGAGGAGTCTGGAAACTCGCTGTAGGCGAGCCGTGGGTCATTCCAATTCTGACGCAAGAAGATGTTTACTCTGTAGTCCTGCAGAGAAAGTGCCAATGAGAATCCTTTCCCTTGACATTTAAAGTGATCATGTTCTGGTTAGTATGAAAATGGTTGTGATCCTTCACTGAGGGCCATTGGTAATATAACAGCACTTAATGTTCAGGGAAGGGACAGGTGAAGTAATTACTCCAGGGGTTCAATTTGAAGAAAAAAACGTTTTAAAAGTTTGAGGATATCCCTGAACAATGAGCAGAGCAAAATCTTCCCATTCATAACTGATGAATATGTCTGTTATATTCTATTCTATATTCTGGATGTATATATGCTGGAGTAGATCTATGAGAACATGCTTCTCTTGTTATCTCCACTGTTAAGGTGTTGTTTATTTGCCTCATGATCACACTAGACAATGCTGGGTGAATGGCAGATGTAAGCCACTGGGTATGGTTTACATTTTGAGATGCAGTTAGTATTGAATCATGCATGGCATAAGCAGTAGCAGATATGCTGTTCAGCCTAAAGGCCAACTCTGGGCACTGATGGCAGCACAATAAAGTCCATTAGGCTGATAAACAGTTGTGGCAAATGCTGTATGTGTTCTACATCATAAAGCCAGTATATCAATCTGCTGGTTGTGACTGTAGAAAGTAAATGATTGAAATATTTCAAACACAATTCAGATGAATGGCACATGATAAAACTACATGATCATTTACAGAGAGTACCTTTAAAGTAAACAGGATTTTACATTGTTATTTATATAAATAAGTTTATTGGCAGTTCCATATTGTGCTGAGCCAGCACTGAAAGCTATATGGGCAATTTATTGCTTTATACTTGGGTTGATATTGACTAATAAAAAAATGTAAAAAATTAGACTTCTAAATCCCTCCTCTTAATTTGTATTTGTTGAAGTGTAGTTGATCGCACACATTCAGTTATATCTCTTATGAAACTGCTAAGCTGAATAGAAGGTCTAAAATTGTTTACCCCTTTAGCAGTTGGCTACATCCAGGCACTGCACCAATCAATCTGTTTGGATCACAAGCCTACAGCCATCATGCCCTCTGGCATTGGATGCAATTAAAGTGAATCATTCATTGGCATTCTCTGAATTATTAAAACAAAACTAATTTAACACATGCTCTTGCAGCGCACTGGGAATTTCAATTAGATTTTGCCTTAAGTACTGTTGGAAAGTTATGCCATCAAATGGGCTCTTAATGGGTCCTAGTCCTGCCAATAGACTTTCAGGATTACATTCACTCAGTTGTATTTGGGGGGGGGGGGGGGGGGGGTTAAAAACAACAGGCCCTGAAAATGCTGTCTGATGGCTGATGGAAGAGTAGGAAGCAAGGCTGGACATGGTGCAGCGTCTCGCATTACCCAACTCACCATTGTGGTTTCAGCTATTGAGCCAAAGCTGTTGATAAATATGTTGCAGGTAACATTTACTGGGGGACCTGCAGGTTGGGCGATAAATCACACATGGGCATATCTTTCAGTGAGGCAGAGAGGTCAAGATGTCTGTGGACTTACCATTGTGGTCTCTGTGACAGAGCCGAAACTGTTGATAAAAATATTGCATGTAACATTTACAGGAGGACCTGTGAAATGGAATGAGAGTGAGATGATAATATAACATAACGTAGTTTTGCAGTTGAATAAAGATACATTTAGTAAAACACAATGGGTAAACAGATTCAAGTTAATCAGTACCATAAAAATCTATTGCTTGGGTAAATGAGATATTTGAGAGCAAACAATACTTTCCTGTTGTGATGTCTTTCCACAAAGGTAAATCAATAACATAATCATTCAACACTCTCCCCCATCACTAGCACACTGATGTGTGTGTTCTCAATTGGTTGACACATTATTGACAAATACATTGCATAGGCATAGCTTGGAGCCAACAATCCATCAAGTGTTTGGGTAATTAGTTCAATTAAAGGGGCATGGATGTAGCAATGATTGGATGGACACAGGCAGGCTGAATACTTCACACCTGAGTGTCCATTTGGTTGATCATGGTATTTTGTTTTGTGATCAAAGAGTTATAGTAAGCCATCGCACGATCACAAAATGCTTTACACAGAATACACCAAGAAAAAGCAGTCTGAGTCTTAAACAATGACATTGAATAAAGATAGGAGATCTTCTCATTTATGTAATCTTCAAACTAATCTTATTTAATTATGGGATTAACACTTTGAGACATGACTAACATTTTTCACATTATAATGGCAGATTTCCATTTAAAGACCTTTCCATTGCTTTTAAAAGTAAGTTGATCATTTCAATATAGTTTCAAAGATATTATTGCCTATGACCAAATCCTAATCCAAAGAAATGTGCACTATTGAAGCATATCAGTAGGAGCAGTCTGCAAAATGTTACCTAAACCTGTATATAAGCATCATCTGTCATCATCAATCATTGGTCAAGAATAACATCACTCCTACAGCTCAATGTTGCTAACAGGAACATCTAGTCTTAAAGAAAACAGAAAATCATCCCTTCATCCCTGAAACACATAGCAGAATAATGCCAATCTAAATGTGTAATCAGACAGGAATCAGATGGACTCAAGGCTGAACAAATGAGCCAGTTCTCACAATACTAATGTAAAGCTCCTAAGTACTGTATAGGACAGTCTGTTTCTGAATGTCACTTTGCTATGTTCTCAGTGGGAGTCCATCACAGAGTCAGCAGAGAAAAGACAGGGCCTTAAAGGGCCTATAGTTGGATACACTTCTCGTAAGCAGCGCTAAATCCTTTCTTACTTTGTTTAATCAGTTTCTTGTGAAGTGTGATGTTCAAGTCTGCAGAGACCATTTTCAGCGATTAAAGCAGCTGCAATCCCTGCAGTGTGTGATGTCTACTTGTGAGTTCACTGCTCTTCTACTTGCTCTATCAATATTGCATGGGACTTGGTGTTGCTAATATTCATCGGAGCTGTGAAGCAATGCCACTCAACAGCAGTTGCAGTGAAATACTGCCCACACGAGAAACCAGGTGGATCAATGTAGGTCAGAGCTGTAATGTTGAAGAGAAAGGTGGGGTGGGTGAATGAGCATCATGTTAAAAGGGGGAAAAAATGGTAACTCAAGAAATGCATGCTTTATCTCTTGCTCCTAGAAAGTGATATCTAGTCACTATATCCGTACCTACTACTACATTCTAAGAGTGTGCATGATGTTACACTGACAAGATATACATGTGTGTCATTAAATTGACACCTCTGTATTCAGCTCTGGTACTGTATATTTCCACACCGAAAGCATTGTAAGCAACCACTCTTCTGTTAGAAACCTATACTCAAGCCGTTAAAATAATCCATTAGTTCTTATCACTTAACAGTGTCACATCCAACTCTACCAAGCCTCCTCTGCTGATAAGAATAGCGTATGCGTTTTCATCTCTCGCTTTTTCAGAATGCCAGCCTGCACAAAAAGAAACTTGAGGTCCTTTCAACTAGCGTCTCTTTCAGACGCTGTCTGCATGCCTTTTTTCCTCCCTCTCCCTCATAAGAAAAGAGAGCTGTGGTCCAGCACAGGCAGTCACAGCACCCTGCGCTGCTGTTGACCAATCTGACAGTGTGTTTACTGTGCTCTGTTTGTGGGGGCCTGCTCTGGCCGAGTTCACTCTGGCTCTGTGCTCATTTGACCCTTAGTCTCCTGTCGATATGACTAGGAGGTCAAGTGCCCGTTGCTTGTTTCACAGAGAGTCAGCTCTCAACTTTGGTAATGCTGACTCTCTCTCTCTCTCTCTCTCTCTTTCTCTCTATCTCTCTCTCTCTCTCTCTCTCTCTCCCTCTCATCTCTGTATTGAAACCCACAAGAAGCCTTAACCCACCAGAGGTCTGAAGCCTCACAGCCCGCAGTCTGTGCTCGTAACATCCTTTGTGCCTTCTGTGTTCCTGTGCCTTGACAGGAGTGTAATGCATGGCATATTTTCTAGTGAATTATTAAATGTCAATGTTGATGTGCTAGTCAGCCTGTGTTGTGAAAATATAGTGCAGAGAGGAGGCCGCTAAGGGATAGATGAGATCGCAGATAAGATGTTTGCCAATGTTGGAGTTAATCAATAAGTGGCTGGTAGCAATTAAGTGGATTATTAATCTTTTTGCAGCTCAATGACACATTCACACACATTTAAATGGTAAAAAAAACACAAGGCATGAAGTCCATCATCATGAAGCAAAGAGGAGAAATTCATCTGATGGGTCCTCACAGGGTTTTTCCCCAAAAAATGGTCTGCTAGTGCAATTAACTTGTGGGCTGTGATCATTTGGCATACCTTTAAAATTGGGTCTGATCCTAGCATCATAACCTGATGTTCTGCCCATCAGTTTATCCAAGAAGTCAGATGGGGACATCAGCTTAGTTGAGCCTCTTCCTGAGGATCTGGAGTCATACTCCTTTGCATCTGTCATCCTAAGAAAGGAAAAGGATAAGATGAAGCAAGTGCATGTTACAACATATTAACATAAGATATATTGCTTTCAATGACAGACAATATAATTAGTAGACAGTAGAACAGAGTAACAACAGGAAGTTTGATTGTGGCTAATAGATACCTTGCACTTTCTCCCCCCTCCCTCTCACGTACAATTTTTTACATATGTTATTGCCTTGACAACGCCCACCTTGATGTAACTGTGTCATGATTACTGGCCCTCCGGATAAACGTCTGACGTCGTCTTAGGCTATACTTTGCCAATATTAAGTTATACAACGAAGAATTGAACTATTGAGCCTGACATAGTGGTTGAATTGAAATTTAAAGTGGTCCAGCAGATATAATTTCTGTTCAGTTTAAAACTGAAGTAATTGGTAATAACGATATGAATGGAAAACATGCTTCACTGTCCTTTGATGAATGCGTTTCTCCAATGTCATTTCACGAATCACAGCCTCGCAACATGCCACTGGGTGCAAAACAATGCAACAACATATGACAGAAAAACGGCTGCCTATTTTGACAATATCAGTTTGTAGCGACTACCGATAAAATTGCCGCGAACGCCATGTGATGTTTCCATTTAAAGTAAACGTTACCGTGCATGATTTCATACATCTGGAGTTTACACGTTTTTGATGTTCTTGCAATATGTGAAAGGAGACTTTTTTTAATGCAGTAATACAGCAAACATCCCTCATAACTTTTCCCAAGTACAATTTAGTAAACACAATGACCCCCGTGGTATGTAACCATACGGTAGGCTACATACCTGTAGTTGACCGTCCCAATTAAAGATGCAATTAAGGCCGTAAAGATGTTTGTAAAAAGGCGACTCATTCCTCTTGGTGTAGATATGTAATCACTTCTTTATTTCTTCCATATGGAAATGGTGGTAAAACCTACGACAGCTTTTTTTCTCACCAAAGCGCAAGATGTTTTTGTGGAGAAGAGAAAATAGATGACATGTATTCCAATCCATAGAGACATTGTTTAATTTGGTGGAGCACAGATTCCCCGACCCAGTTGAACTGTGGGCGATGTATGCCAAAACATCTGGTGACTTGTTACTACCAAATATTAATTATGTCCGGAACGCGTAGTTGACAAGGCAACAAAGTAACCTGCAATGTGCCAGTAGGCGTAAAATCGTTATTCAGTGTTTCCAACCGACTGGAAATGCATAGCAGGGACGACAGTATTGAAAAAGACTTCAAGTAATGGAAATTCTACCCGTAAAAGGGTTGGAGCTGAAGATGCGCTCGGTTCGGAATCAACACTCGGGCAGCGGTTGGCAATGGAATGGTTAGACTTGCCTAAAGGCGTAGGGAACGTCATGCACGGTGTAGGCGGGACCAGATTGACGTATGTTAAGTTAACCATTGGTGTCAGATCTTACGTTGGCACCGGCAAGTCGAACCTTTCTAATACCCTTCTTTGGAGAGCTCCAGGTTCCATTGCGCGCAAGCGCAACCGTTCCAAAGTGGAAGACGTGAGTAGATTTTCAATGTGAGAAATGAACCACAAAGATGTGGAATTTAAAGAGGAAAATTTAGATTGCAACAATGTATGCAACAGGTTTTACTTTTTTTTACTTTTTTCACTATTTACGCACCAGCAAAAAGCCAAAAGGGAAACGCTCAGTTGTATAATTTCACCCTCGTACATCTATAGCCCACATCACTGCAATCCTACATTAGCCCACCATTTGTAGGCTAACCAATACAACTCTTAGAGTGTAGTTGTCTGTGCGTAAGTAGTCAGAATAATTAGTCTAAAAGCATTCCTCTTCTTAAAAAACAACATAATAAATATTGAGAAAGAAACGTAATACTGCCTACGTAATAGCATTGCCTAGTTCGTGTGCAACTGTAACATAAATCACGGTATAATCTATCATAGTCTGTTTGGAATATTTAAAACCAAATAACAGCTCCAACATAGATGTCACTATACATATTGCTATGAATAAACAATGAAGTTACAAATGCAATTTAATTACGTGTTTATGAACTGTGCTCATCTCTGGTTTTATTTATTTAGCTTTATCAATCAGTTATAGGGTCTTAAAATAATCCCCACAATATAAACATAATGGGAAAATTGTCCACTGTATATTAATACAACAAACAAAGCCACACCAGCATGCCTTTTGGAATATATTTGGCACCCATGGTTGCCCTGGAAACGGTATTGCTGATCACATGATTGAAAATGCTGAAAGGTTGCCGAGCTGATGCGAGATCAGGGATGCTGACAGACATGGATGTCGTTACCAGTCATCACCCTAAAATTAATCCCAAACCCAAACGACGCAACCGGCTCTACCCATCGGTCACAGACTGATTAGCCGGTTCACATATAATTATGAAGGTGAACCAGAGAGAATTTAATAATTCTAAAGATCTTTTTCTTGTGATATGTAGGATTTCGATCCTACAATGCTCGCTTTGTGATGTTGTGGTTGTGGTTGCACGAAAACATTTAATTGGTATCAACATGGTATTTAACTTACATCACCTTTGGGCGCTGAGCGCTTCAAGTGACTGCGCGCCGACTGCCGCACTAAACTCAGAAAAAGTCCCTCCATCATTTATACTCTCAGTTTGACATCTGTGTGCACGTCCACGGTTTCGTCGATTTCAGTTTGGATGGACACTTTCACACCCATTCAACAGATGGGCCGTGTTACTGGCCCATGTTTAAAGTTAGTTGCCGCTGTAGTTCATATTTGGAGCAACCACAATTCACATTCCACAGTATGTATCTTTCTCTCTCCGTGTTTTTTATTATTATTTAGGCTAAAGTATAACACGTCAGGAAGATTCGTTTAAATTTATCGTGGAATTGAGTTGATGTTTAAAAGACAGATTAGTGTTTCTGTTAAGAATATATAGCCTAAAAAGACTATACTATTAAAATCTCTAATCACCTCCCTCATCTGAGAAGAGATCATTTTCACACCTCCGTGAAGTCACCTATACAGAGTGTGTGTTCTCTCGAGTCAGACACAAAGAAATCTCCCTTCTCATTAAATACACAGATACAACTGGGTGATGAGGCTGTGGAGGGCTGAGGGAAAGGGTTGGAGTCGTCTTTGAATCCATAGTTTCCCAGTAGACAGCTAAAATTGGCCTTAAAACCTTAACATCTAGAAGACCTGGCTTAGGTGGTCATTAAAGGCATGAGTGATGACATTTGAACCAGGGGTATGGTAATTAAAGCTGAGAGTTGGCCTTCCATGTCATACTGGATATGATGTGTCCTTATTATTCTCTGTCATGAAAATAGACCTCTCTTTTGTAATTGCTCTCAAACTCACCCTTTCCACCCATTCTGAGCAAATCAAAACAGATGGCCAACCTCTTTTCAACTGTAGGATGTTATGAGAGGCACTTTGATAATTCATTTGGGGAAAATGAAAATCTGAGATCTTCAGACTCTGGGTAATTAAAGTAAGAAACATAAAGCAGTCCAATGCTGGGTCTGGCTGTTTGTTAATGAAGACCGTAAAGGGTGCTCACCTTTTGTGGAACTGCTATGAAAAGCCCTTTGTCGTGCTCCTTGAAAGTTTCTGAAACCTCAGACATAGTCAGTTGTTTTTTGCAAAAATATTAAAATAACCTTATTTAATGCACATCCAAACCCCAATTTGTAAAGCTGACCTTCCAAATAATAGACAGAAACAAAAGAAAATTATATATTTTCATTATAAATTCAACAAAAGTGGTTTAGAATGTCCAAATATGACATGTGCAAAAGTATGTGAACCCATGTAGTTAATTTTTTGTAGCGTGTCATTTTGCACCACTACTTCAACCAGACGTCTTCTGTGTCCATTAACCAGTTTCTCACATCTGGTTCTGGGACTTTTTGCCCACTTCTCCTTGCAGAACTGAGCCAGTCGAGAGAGGTTGGAGAGATACCTGGCCTGTGTACTGCTCGCTTCAGATCTAGCCAAAACATTGATGTCTGGACTTTGACTAGGCCAATGAATTGTCTTTATCTAAAGCCATTCATTGGTCATTTTGCTTAAATGCTTATTGTTCTGTTGTAAAATCTATTTCCTCCTTCATCTCCCTGACTGACATGAGGTTCAGATCAAGAATTTGTTGATAGGCCTGAGAATTCATGGTTTTCTGAAGACAGAAAAGCATCCCCACCTCCACATTTCCACCACCATGCTTCTGTTGAGAGGGGGTATTTCTTGATACAGTATTGGCTTTCCTCCAAACAAGATGATTTGGATTGTGACCAGATAATTCTATTTTGGACTCACCTGTCCAGGACTTCCAGAAGGCCTCTGAAAGTTGAATCGAGCAGTTTGGTTCTTTCTTGAGAGCAGAGGCTTCCTTCTAGCAACCCTCCCATGAACGTTGTATCTGTCCCAGTTTTGTCTGATTGTAGATGCATGTAGATTTATTCCAGATGCTGCCATCGAGGTCTGTAACTCTCTAGAGATGATGTGTGGGTTGGCTTTTACCTATTTATTATCTTTCAGGTGCATCATGGTCATACTTCTGATGGGCATCCACTTCTAAGAAATGTTGGTGTGATGTTGAATGCCCTCCATTTGCAAATAAATTTATCTTACAGTGGAAAAATAGAGGTGGAATCTTTTAGAGAGGGTCTTGTAGCTTTCCCCAGACCGATGGGCTTTTAGAGAGGGTCTTGCAGCTTTCCCCAGACCGAAGGGCTTTTAGAGAGGGTCTTGTAGCTTTCCCCAGACCAATGGGCCGTCACTACTCTCTTCCGTATGTCCTCCCTCTATCATGGCTGCTCAAACCCTTTCCAAAGGACATCTGTTTCATTAGTATGTTTAAATTTCAGTACCCAAATGCTTTACATTAATCAATTACCTACTTGACTGACTTACTTACTTTTGTACATACATTAATTCCATGTTTCATGATTTTTTGCCTTCTCACACAATTTCCTCTAAACAAGTCTATGCATTTGCAAGTATACACACGCAGTTCATATTTAAAAACTGGTGATGATAAAATAATAAAAAATCATGATAAAACAACAGAAAACTCCAAACAGCTCAAGGGGTTCAAATACTTCCAAGCAGCACTGTATGTCTGTGACGACCATCTTCACAGCTGAGCCTACAGAGGAACTCAGCTCTCTCCCTTGAATCTCTGAGGTGAAGTAATTACTGTCAGAGGAGGCCTGAAAGGTGTCAGACTGGTTAATATAAGGATCTGCTGTGTGATGCTCAGACAGGTGGGTGGTCAAGGGGCAACAATCTTTCACAGTGGGAAATAGCCACTTGATTGGTGTGACTTTAAACCAACAAGACATGATCTCGGGAGTAAAACATACTTGAGGCAGCCACCTGTTGAAAGCCCTAATTCATTTCCCCAGTCAGAGGAAGCTTCTGTTCTATTGATCCCCCTCCTCGGTCCCGGGGGATGGAGGAGCAGAGGCACGATAAACCCAGAGCGGATGAGCTCACCTGGAAACATGTCGGGTTCTGCAAGACTGAGCCCCACCGATGCTCATGTGCAGTGGAGCTGGCCAAATCAAATGTTGGGGGTGGGGGGTATCCATTGCACCATCGACCGCCTGCATTTTCATCCTGCTTAACGATTCTCCTCCACCTGCCTCTCTTCATTCCAACGATTCTAATGTGAGGAGGAGGCAGGAGGCTTTGCTTCTTGTGGTCAGCTGCAGTGGATAATATGAATCGCCTGGGCAACAAAGATGACTCATCCCACTTGCTGTTGATGGCATTTGAATGGGCCAACAAATGTCGTTGTCATTACATAACTCTCCAGTGAAGCTGTGTATAATAGCATGCCTTTAATGACCACCATCTAGCAAGCCCTTCTCCCCTACATCCTCATCAGAAGTCTCCCACCATCTAGCAAGCCCTTCTCCCCTACATCCTCATCAGAAGTCTCCCACCATCTAGCAAGCTCTTCTCCCCTACATCCTCATCAGAAGTCTCCCTTTTCAGGATGTCTCACATTGTGTTTGCCCACATGTGGGGTGGCAGCTGGAAGCGTATGCCGTCATTGCACTCTGGGTGAGTAACCCTACCCAGCGCCTGAGGGAGGGTCAGTAGGAAAAGATATGAGTCTCCTGTAGAACTCGCTTGTCAATCAAAGACTCCCCCTCCTCTCCCCTCTCCTTCCCCTCACTGAGGCACCGGCACTTTCTCCATGGCTGCTCAGCAACTCCAGCCCAGACAGATGCGCTCAACATTCATGAGATTCGCGCTCTGGAGACAGAGATGCTCGACCTGGCCTTGTCAGAGTGTCCACTGTGGACACAAATACCATGGGACAGCCAAGGGACCATAGGAATCCTTGCAGGGCACCTATTGGTTTCTATTGACATTTGCACTCCTGTGTTCCAGTGCACCCACACATGCTGTCTGGTTTCTTTGTGTGTCTGAGTCAAGGCATCTGTTTAGTAATTCAGACTGAGACTTAAGACTGCTTTGGTCAATGTCTGCACACCGAAGGCGGATGGGCTCAGTAAGAAATGTCGCCGAACTGAAGCAGCTGTCAACATAATGAAAGAGGGGATCTCAGATAGAACATAATTCTGATCACTTAGCCGCTGTGTACTTTGTCTCTTCCTAGACAAGCCTGGAAGCATGTCATGATTAATAACGGTGGTGGCCATCAGAAATCAATTATTGTAATTCCTCTAAGAGGGCGCTCTGGTGAATGCGACATCTGGTTGACACTGTGATTCAATAGACAATAAGCAGTTTTTAGTGGAAATTCAAAACGTGCCTGTCTCATTCTGTGTGATTTCAGAGAGTGATTCCCAGCAGTGAGCTATGTTGGCTGATGCAACTGATTGTTACATCCGCATCGGTCTGTCAGAGGAAGCCGGGAAATTCCTCCCTTGATAGTTGCTGTCAGGCTATTTCAAGGAAGAGAGGGGAACTCTCAAACAACGAGCCAGCTCATGCTGCAGGGTTGATAATTTTTTGCTATATATAATCTATATGAAAAAATTGTATTAACAGGGTAACCACAGAAGACTCGAAGAACAGGATGCCAGCAGATGCTCAGGCATACACTGAATTGTACAGTAGTTAAATTGAGAGTATACCACTGCATGTTGTACAACATAAAACTGAAATATTGAAATTAGTTTATACTTTTCTCATTATGTGAACTGCAGGAGATCATAGCCTTTTGCTAGAGTGGAACATAAAAGATCACTTAAGAGAACGAGAAGCCAAGATACCAGCATTCACAACTGCAGGCCTAGCACCTGCACAGAGATTGAGATGATTACTGCTCCCATAACAAAACAAGCTTTGTTAATTTCTTCCCAGCATTATAGTTGTGAGTTTGAACTGTCGTCGACTTAATTGACTGAATTATCACAGCAGTGCAAGAACGAAACAAATTTAACTGCTGAAAAAAGATAGATAAGGGTTGCCATGGAAACACCCCAAAACTTTGCTGAGCTGATCGGGCTCCATTCATTCAATGTTCTCCTCACCCTTTCAGAAGTAGGAATGCCATGTTGTCTAGATTCAGAAATGAACAGAAGTTATTTGTCCTCCCACAATGATATAAGTCTACAGGGTCATTTTTACACCACTGGTGGCTTAGGAGGCAGATTCCTCTAGGACGGTTCTCCTGGTGCTTCCTGTGTGCATGTGGAAGTGGTGCATCTGAACCTCATGAGGGCCACCACAGAGTCCCATGTCTATCAGGTAACCTGTCTGTCAGCGTATTGATCTCATCCATCAGCTCATGAGACAAGTCAGTAATCTCTTGCTCCGCCCCCCTATCAATATACACACTTATCCTGTAATTAAATCACCAACTTACCATAGCCTATTGTCTATTGTCTACTCTTTTACATTTAATTATTAAACAAATAAACAATCAAAAACAAAAAACATTTGTCAAATATGTCAAACTTTGTATAGACTATACCCCCACAGAAATTCAGAAATCCCAACCTCTGACTGTTTGTTGGACTGAATGTAAGAGAGTACACTGTTAGGAATGGTAGATGGTAGCAGATTACTACAGAAACACACATGGCTTCCTTTTACATCACAGTTTCACGTTATTTAATCAGAAAATTGTCATGTTTACTTGATACTTGCACTTGGTAAAACTTGGTAATATACATGATAAAAGTTTGTGTTGATTGCATTGGAAAGGGAAACTTCTCTAACAGATGATATGGAAAAACCCAGGTAAGATAGTATGGAAACAGTATACAAAGTTACTCAATTGTAAGAACATCTGCAAAACAATGACCCAGATGTACCTTGATGGATTTTTTCTTGTAGATGTTGCTAAATTAAATGAACTCATTATAAAGTTCTATCTTAATTGTTAGGTTGAACATGATTAAACTTGGGCTGTAAACCTTGGATTGCAATTGGATTGCAATTGTAACCGGAACTGAGGGGTAATATGGTGTTGCCTATCATCCTAAACGACTCACAACTATGTGGCTCTTAGTTGAGTTGATAGGTAATAGTGGAGGTTTTTTAATGGTATTGCACTGTAGTTTCCCTGTATTTATGTACATATTACCTGTAGTCGGTACCCAATAATGCTATATAATTTATTGGTAATAGTTGAGAGATGTTTCCAAGTATTTCATGTTTCTCTGTATACCTTCATGTTACCTGTGTTAATTGTCCAGTAATGTACATTAAACTATGTAGTTACTAGTAAATAGTAATTAGGGGATTGTAAAAGGAAGCCTTACCTATTAAAGGAAAATTCCGGTATTTAGCACTTTGAGTCCCTTTTCTGGTTTGTTTTGGATGAACTAGAGTGGTGGACACCGAAATTTTGACGATTGGTCCTATCTCGACTTTTCTGACTCGTTTTGAATCGCCTTTGACTAGTCAGAGTGGCTGCCTACAGGCATGCTCAAACATGTCCTAAAACAACCCTTAACATTTGTTTTCAAAACTGCAACTCACCGAGTGGTTAGTGGTGTTCGTTGATGTTCCAAAACAAGTAGCGTAGCGAAGTACAGTTTCTGTCGTGTTTTATTTGCCATTTTGTAAAATCCCATTGATTTCTGTTGGAAGACTCATTGCACGTTGATATTACTGCGCCACCCTCTATACTTCAGGCTCAAATATTGAACGGAAGTTTATACGCGGTTGTGAGGTGTCTGAAAAAATAGTTCCACTATAGCAAATAAGACGGCTGGAAATCATACATGCGATATATTTAATAATCAACGAACACCACTAACCACTCGGTGAGTTGCACAGTTTTGAAAACGAACGTTAAGGGTTGTTTTAGGACATGTTTGAGCATGCCTGTAGGCAGCCACTCTGACTAGTCAAAGGCGAGTCAAAAGAGTCAGAAAAGTCGAGACAGGACCCATCATCAAAATTTCGGTGTCCACCACTGTAGTTCATCCAAAACAAACCAGAAAAGGGACTCAAAGTGCTACATTTTCCTTTAATATCTTTATTTATAGCCTACTCTTGAAGAAATTACCATAGGAGGACTGGCCCTAAAGGTAAAAATGGGAGAGAGAATTAGTGCTGCTTCACTATATAACAGACAATTGCTTGTAAATCTGAAATGTTTCACAATGTGCTTGAAGACTGAACTTAAAATAACCCTTCAAAGAATCTTAAAGCTTAGGCTTTTATGTGAACACTCTGTTTTTCTACACATTTCTTAGAAAACTGCTAGAGGTATTTTGGGATATATTTTCTGGTTTTTGGTTGTTATAAATTATTACTGTCTTTCTTAAAAGACCTGACCATATATTTTGTTCATTGCATATTCTAGGAAAAGGTTCTGCATTTCTGGGCACATCAAACGCATTTTGGTGCTGTGACTGAAGAGTGACTGCTGTAACGGGTGTGTGGGAGAGAGAGGAGAGAGGCTGAGAGAGAGAGAGAGAGAGAGAGAGAGAGGTGAGGGTATGAGGATTCCACCAACATTTTTTTCATTTTCCTTTTTCTATGGCAATATATATTCCTCTGAAAATATTGTGCAATTTAGAGCATTATGTAAGAATAGCCCACAGTACTGTACAGTAAATAAAGCACAATTTCAACATTTGATTTTGAAATTATTTTGGGTGTATATTTTAAACTTTTAGTATGTTATCTTTAACATACTCCTAAGTTTGCTTGACTCAAGTGGCTCTGTGCTATAATACTACACTACTGATTAAGTATAAGTATAAGTATAAGTCAGGGTTGTGCACAATTCGAATTGCAATTCTGCTTCCTGTTTGCTACCTTAATTGAAATGCATGTGAAATTCAAGAATGGAATTTAAGAGCCAGTTTCAATTCAATTCTGGAATTTTGCACAAGCCTGGTATAAGTATATATACTCTTTTGATCCCGTGAGGGAAATTTGGTCTCTGCATTTATCCCAATCCATGAATTAGTGAAACACACTCAGCACACAGTGAACACACAGTGAGGTGAAGCACACACTAATCCCAGCGCAGTGAGCTGCTTGCAACAAACAGCGGCGCTCGGGGAGTAGTGAGGGGTTAGGTGCCTTGCTCAAGGGCACTTCAGCCGTGCCTACTGGTCGGGGTTCGAACTGGTTACAAGTCTGAAGCGCTAACCAGTAGGCCACGGCTGCCCTATTAAATGTAGGTCAACTAAATAAACAGGTAAGTGACAGTGAATGACAGTGAATCATTTTCACATACATTTTTTCATTGTGTTGTGGTCATATTTAGGTATTCATTGCACAGTTCATTGTCCCACATGTCAGAATCTCTACTTTCAAAAGCATCTTTACAAAATACTAGTCCTTTTCTTTAGGTGAGACTCATTGCTCTAAGGTTATCCATCTGTGAAGTGTTACCTCAAACTGGTAAAAAAAAAATCCAGCTGTGGAAAGGTCAGGGACCTTCTGTGAAATCTAACAATTATAATGACGACAATATTTTTCCAGTGCCAGTAATGTAGATAGAGAGAGAGAAAGAGGGGGGTGGAGAGAGAGCTGTGATTTGAATAATGGACCAGAGAAATCCACAATGTCAGGAAAGAAGTGGGAAATAATGGCATTTCAAACTCTTTAATTTTGACAATTTGTGCGCCACGTTAATAGTCTTCTAGCACAAGGTCAACTTTAATTTCTCATTTGCCTCTATCTAAATTGGCTGTCTCCCAGACACTCCCCAGCCCTCCTAGCTTTCAATGGCTTTTATATTTTCCCGTTGCTGAAAGGGCAGTGGTGCTCTCATTCCCCACAGTACATCAATCCATATGAAGACATCAAAATATGACAGTGTTAATTATTTGCCCATAGACAATGGCATATAATTAACACTGTCATATTTTGACACGCCATTTTTGCCATTTTTGCCATTAACACACCATTTTTGGCGTGTCCTTTGTTAAATAACACTACACATATGCTGTGAGTAGGTTACACCAAATTGCATTTGCGAGCTATGAATTCCATCCTTTACCGCACATAGGCCTGGCACCAATATCATTTCACTACCGTTTATAGAACACTGCCTGGCTGTAAACAGCGTTTCCATGGCAACATCACCAAGACACACATTGATAAGCGGATTGGTGCTCTGTGCTCCTCTGATGACAAATGGATCCTCAGAGCCGAGTGTGCTCCAGCTGGTGAGTACAATTAACTGGAGCCAATGAAAGCAGCAAGCAAGATCTACACAAGTGGAGGAATGTCTTTTTTGTCTGTGAGGCATGGCTAACAAATATCTCATGTCTGAGAAATTGGGTTGTCTTCAACATACTGTCAGGAAAGAGCTCCTGAATACAAATAAATTGTAGACTAAATTGGAGAAAATACCAATTTCAGTGATATTTTATATTAGTTTAGTAATTGGTCAACTTATAGTCAAAATAATTCTTTACAAGGATGATGGTAAGACTTTCCAATAGATTCACAATATCTTTACATATCTGATGGACCAGATTTATCTCTATTTATCTATAACTAAAACCGTAGAGTAGACCTAATCCTCACTTTTGAGCAGACTTCCAGTATTTTGCGCTTATACACCTTCATGTATAGAAGTCATGTTATATATAGAGAGAGTTATACGTGTTATATAGAGAGTGAGTTACTGGCCAATGGCATTGGATGTGGGCCAAAAAGCCTTGTAGTACTGTTATCAATGATAAGTCCCAGAGTCTCTGGTTTTTGGGGACCAAACCAGACCAAAATCACTATGCAGCTTGACATTTGGTGGTTGCCATGCAACCATTTCAGCCGATATGCTCAAAACCATATTGTTTTGGTTTTGCAAATGTGTGTAAAATACTTTCGTATTTTAAGGATGACAAGTAATAGATATTCGAAAGTTAGACAAGAACAGCAATTTTGTATAATTTATCAGTGACCTGGGAAACATGTGCATGTTCCCAGAGCTTAAAAACCTAACCATCCAGAGTCACTCAAAACACATTTGTTCACTAAAAGAACTACAGGGTTGCAAGAATGTGAGCTTCTCTTGAGTTATTAATAATGCAAGCAGTAATGTTGTAGTAGAGGACAAATCAATATAGCATTTGTTTTATACATCCTGTCCTCATACATACAGGTCTTAGCTGGGACTTTGAGGGATAAGCTGTACTCTCCTCTCTGTCGCTCTATAAAGCTGGAAGAGGCTTTTCTGGACACAAGCATGGCTACCTCTGTGATTTTTGAGTCTCCTAAGGGAGATACACAGGACGTAAAGAGCAGTGACCTAAAAAAGAACCTCCACTTGCTTTTATCCACTTTAAGGTGGCAGGAAAAGGTACAGGAACTGCGTTTGGAATAGACTTTTTCTTTCTTAAACTTCAAATCATCCTTTTTTTACATGATGTCATTCATAATTGATAGTATATGTATATGGTATTATTATATACAACTCTGTATAAAATTTTGAGAAAATATTAAATACTGAATACAGCAGTATGAGTTCATTCAACATATAACCTATTCAATGTAACTACACACACACACACACACACACACATAAAGACAAGACACACAGACACACACTCTTCTCTGTGCAGGCTTTTTGCCCTTTGCTGTGGAGAGTGAGAATGGTGTTACCCAGTCTTTGTGATGAACACATTCATCATTTCCTGTTGGCAGCCTGATGTGTTTCTGTTTTCTAATTAAACTCAGCCCGGAGAGGAAACGATGACATACTGGCACCTGACAATGAGGGAACAAAAGGAGTGCCATGTGGTGCACAAAGCCAAGACAGCATGGCGCACTTTCACTCTAATGCATCACACCCCCAGTGCCGCCAGAACTTAACCTTAAAGACAATCACGGTGGGCCAAGACAATAACATTCCCCTAAATAGTGTTGTCTCACGCAGCACTCCACACATAGAGCTTCGTTCGACTCCTGATGTGACTCCAAGTGACGTGGTTTTATGTCTGGTATGGCTGTTTGCCATCACGTCCACCATGTGTGTGAGATGCAGGCGTGAGATTACTCCTGGACTGAAGCAGGCGTTAGAAATAGAACAGCAGCAGGTCCAGGAACAGATGTCCAGAGTGCAGATGAAGCCGAATGTTCTCAGACAAGATGGAGTCAGTGTCACCACCAGTCAGGAGCCCAGCGCAACAAGATAGGATTCATTTGGGCTATATTGCACACTCCCTTGCTCTAGATAAGAGTCTCATTTTCAGTGAGAGTGTTTTGCAAAGGAGACAGAAGTGTGAGATACTCTCAAATGAGACGAGCTGATGAATCTTTCATAAAGCTGGAAAAGAATCAGGATTTATTTCCCCCTTCTGTTTTGACTGCCGTGAGATGTAGGCCATTCCAGTTAACCTGTGCCAATCGTTCAATACTCAGATAAATATGAATGCCTCTTTCGGCGAATTGTGAAAATGTCGTAATTGAATTTGACAGTGACAGACTCTGAAGCATTTTGCAGGGCTGAAACAATACATAATGGGAACATTTTTCATATTGACATTATTGGGCCCATTGGGTGCAGTGTTGTTGGAAGAGAATTTGGCAAAGAAATATCACAAAAGAAAAAAATACTTTTTGTATTATTTCTTTAGCAACATGATACATTATTGTAATTATTATTAAAAACAAAAGGCTTAACCCATTTACTCCTAAAATGCCTGCTAAAAACGCCTATAGAATCCTATGGCATTCTAGACTAAATAACCTTATTTCCTGAGAGTTTTCTGAAAACATACTAAAAATTGTCAACGTCTACCAAAAATTAATATCTAAGCCTCTGTAGCACCTAGAAACATGAAATAAAAAGCATGCTGCGCTACGCAGCATCCAGCGGGAGGGTCAATGTTGCGTCATGCAGCATCCAGCGCGAATGGGTTAAAGATCTTTTTTGAAAAACGCATAATAAGAGATAATACCAGAACAAAGGGAAATCATTTTTTGAATTACATATTGAGATACTAATCACCTGACAACAATGTCCCACAAAGGAAATGTCAGTCTGAATTCATTTAAAGGCGCCATGTGAGCAATGTGCTGTAATTAAACCTAATAAAACACAAGTGTTCTGGAATGAAGCCACTGTGGAATGAAATGTTGAGTAAATGCATAATTATGAGCTCATACTGTGCAACTGCATTAAGACAGGGAGAGTGGGACCCAGCATTTGGCAGACCAATGTTGTCAGTATGATGCATGAAGTAAGCCCACTTAAGATATCTTTTAGCCAATTTGCAAAGTTATGAGTTCTGGTAGGATAAGAGACTGACTGGAAAATGGTCTGGTAAATAGCTTACTCATGTTGCACTTTTATTTTCATAAAAGATCTCCAAGCACTTTATGAGCCTTGTGGTGCTGGATGAGTGTTATAGTATTGAGTGGATGGTAACAATATTCTTCTTGCTTTATGGCGAGATCTCAGAGCCATGGTGACACCTGCTGTAGACTATCATCCATCTCGCCGATAAGCTGTGTGGGTGGGAGGATGGGCCCGTGCTGAGCCATGCGGTCACTAGTGCAGAGCCAGAGAGGGGGGAGACAGCTGGACCAGGCAGTTTCCAGGTGAGGGAGGAGGAGGAAGAGGTGAGACAGGCTGGCCTGAACATAATACCCACATGATCAAGTGTTTGTTATCCTCATTCTCCAAGACTGTAATGAATGTCCCAGTGCTAGGATAGTGAATATGAATAAATGAAGAAACCATTTAAAAAGCATTACATAAATCAATCAATCTATCCATGAATCAATCTAAATGACTACACACACACACACACACACACACACACACACACACACACGCACACACGCATTAGGTCTACGTTTTTAACATCATCACAAGACACAAAATGTTTTGTGTATTGTGTACTGTCTATTAGAATAGAATCACACCTGAATCATACATACATGTATTTTTAAAATGAAAATGGCAAGCCTATTCCATTTTAGAACAAGATCACTGAATCTCTGCATGGTTATTCAGGCGGGGGTACTGAGGCACTGTGTCAAAATTCTGCTGTTCCCACAGTCCGGTGCTGACCACAAACTCACTCGAGGCCAGCCCATCTTCCCTGCTCACAGGCCAAAAGACCCAAGAGAGTAGGGATTGACACACAGGGAGAGCAGCTGCATGGAGGTGATACCATTCACAGAGCGCAAGTCCTCCACATGCCAATATGCTCATGATTTCCCTGAGGTGTGGTAAAAGTGCATGTTTATTAATCTGTCCCCAGCCGTTGCAGCCAAGCTCAAGATAAATGCCAGTCCTGAATTGCAACATTTAAAGTAGAAAAAAATCACTCTCACTTGTTGGCAATAAGCGCAAGCGCTTCACATTTCCTCAGGGTCACATGAAATTCAGGATGTGTGCGGGATAAAAGTATAGGTTTTATTGGAAATCTTATTCCTGCCCAGGAATGATGATCTTGTCAGCTTTATTGGAAGAATGTCTTATATGATGTGCAGAATGATTCAGACACTCTCCATACATACTGTAGCTAGCAGGCTGGTACTGGTATATCACCTATGCACTGTTTTAAATAGGAAAAATGTTAGCTTGGAAAATGGCCATTCTCAAAACCAAACCTATGACAACAACATTATCATCAGGCTTTTCCAATGAAAATCTTTAATGAAATGAAAATGAAAAAACAACATGTTTTATAGCAGTCTGTCAAAAGTCTTACCATAGCCTACACAGAAAAAACAAGACTGTCTGTTGATGTTATTTGTAATCACTAGATGGCAGTAAAGTCTTGAAAAATGTGCAGGAAGCAACTGTGTTCAACTTTCATATATTACCCAAGGAATTTGATGGAAACATGGAAAAATGATTCAGATGATAATCTCCAAGAAGTATTCATATTGAAAATATTTGTGCAATTAAGAAGCAATTATCTAGGCTGTATTACAGAATTACGTCTCTTTCAGGCTATTTCCAGACTTGAAAACTACTGCATAAAGGACGACCTAGGTTACATGTGGGCATTCAATTTACTAAATGTACTTAGTAAAATAAGTTAATCCTCTGTTTCAACTGCATGACTGTCTGACTTTATTTTATTCTCATAATTGCCTTGACATTTGATTATGCAACTTTACTTAATATTTCAGATGTCTACGTCTAGGCCTTCCATGAATCTCAACCACAATGGCAGGTGTTATCATGTGAGCTTGTGGGCTCTATGCGCTCAGTGGATTTTCAGGCCCTTAGACTGATGGGAGACATGTCAGTCAACACAACAAATATGTTCTCATGAATGCCAGGCAACATTATTGTGACGTTCACAGCTGTCAATGCTTATGTCTCAGGGGCATTTGAAGGAATCCCACATACACAAGATGCACTTTTTTACTTTCTACAAACAATTGACTTGCTAACATCTCGGATGTTTCTTTTCTTTTTCATTCTCAGTATGAGTGGCTGGCCCTCTCTCTGTGCATTCCCCAAAAGTGAATCAAGCCCTCCGTGCTGTTCATGATCCACTATCTCCTCTGGAGCTTGGTGGCGCTACCGTGACCCAATTACTGTAGCTTTGTCACAGTCACATGCCTCTGTCTCATTGGTTATCCATTCTTTGTGCTTAAAAACAAGGCTGTCAGATACTTTTTGAATGAAACCACTGGACACGTCTTCCATATTCCCGAAAACTAGTACAACAAAGAAATGAGGCGGCATCAGATGTGACAGGATGTGTTCTGCTGTCACATCGCTTACTGCCTGGCTCTGTTCTCACCCTAGTCCCCTTACTGGATCTCATGCACTCCAGTTCCATTTGTCACAGTTCGCCCTCAGAGATTTTGGGCAGTGTGCAGCCCAGGTGGTCTGGCCAAACTGTGTGTGTGTGTGTGTGTGTGTGTGTGTGTGTGTGTGTGTGTGTGTGTGTGTGTGTGTGTGTGTGTGTGTGTGAGAGAGAGGACCTGCAACAGCCTGTTCAACAGGGCAGCCACATGCAAAACTGAAATGTTCAATGCCACTTCACATGCATCCCTTTCAAAAGGCTTACAGAGCAATTGCTGCAATTGTTGTTATTAGCTTAACTGTTGATTTTGTAGTGGTGGCTGTGGGTCTTGCAATTTTTCATGGTCAAGAAAATAATGTTTGTATTGGCCTTCTCTGATGACCAGCAGAATAACCAGCCCACAGTACTACCATCTCATAAACTCTGGAACAATCCAAGCTCATCCTCAGACTTCATTAAAATCCTGCTTTCATATTCCCCTCTGTAACTTGGGGCTTTGCAGAGATAAATGCAGATATTGCTTCCTCTCTTGTTCCTTCGCCCCCACCTCTCATCCCCTCTTTCCATGAGGCCATTTTGTGTGCTCCTCTCCCTGGGGGCATGGCTGTGGTAGATTACATGAGCAGTGTTCTACTACTCTGCTCTGCTCCACAGTCAAGGCTCTTCCCCTGACCTCCTCACCAACGTTACCGCCTCCTCGGGACGCTCTGGGTTGCCATTCATGCTGAAGAAGTTGTTTCCCAAGCAAACTGGAAATTCTCCCATCATCTTGCTCTGGTGAAGCCATTGCAATCCATGCCCAATATTTGGAGGAACCTCATTTCCCTCCTGATTTTCTTTCAGAAGGAAACAGCTTTGACTTTCCAGTTCAGAATTCAGAATGTGGCCAGTGCTGTTCCTATCTCTATGCACTGTTATTCACACATATTGAATTCTGTATAGTATGTTTATAATTATGAGACACACTGGTATTGTGCTGAGATGAATATCAGGGGGTTGTCTGGATATCACATCATCAGATATAACAATGTCTCTTTTGTTCTCGTTTACAGGACAGATTCATCCACATTTTTCTTTTACACTGTTTAAACACACAGCTTCACATATTCTTCACTTTACAGGGGACCAAAGGCTGAGGCACAGAGAAGCAGCGATGTCATAGCAGACACTTCTCCTTAGAGTTAGGGGACAGAATGATTTGGGCTCAAAGATGGGTGTATATAGGGCTGATGTAATGTCATGCGCCACAATATGTTATCTTGTTCAAAATATATTTGTAAGCAATGTAAACAATCCTGCGTATCCGATTGGTATATCTTCCACCAGAGACACAACCTTTTACATTGCTCCAGATGCTGAATAGACAAAAACATTTATTTCCACAGTGTTTCTATCTTTGGATGCATGTTATTTTTATGAGTGGATGCAGTATATATTCTCTAGACTTGCACAAACTGTAAGTAGTAAAACTATGGTGGAAATTCTGCCTTTCCATAGGATCTAAAATTATATAACAGATGTTTATGCTTGCGAGTCTCCCTCATAATGTTGACTGCAAAACTAGGTCAAAGTTTTCTTTCCACTGTTTCATAGTGACGCTCCTCTCATGCTGCATGTACAACGCTACACTCTAAAATGACCAATCCATGTGTGTCCTTTATCTGCATTCTCCATTCCTATAATATCCGGACATGAAATGGGTGATTTTCATAAAAACGGGGAGATTTTAGACCTACTGTCCATGATATCAGTGAACTTTGCTATTTATCTTGGTAATAATGAGTGTTCCATGATCCACAGTTGAAAAGGCAAGAGGAGTCATCAGCTGAATGTGTCAGTGTGGAGGTGATGAAGAGGTCTGGGTGATAATGAGGAGCCACATCTCTAGAAAGGGCACTCTGATGTAAATCAGCACTAAGGTCACGCTGCCAGCAGAGGCATGTAACCAAGGTCCACCCATACATGTGGAGCCACAATGTCTGTTGTTTTGGCTATGTGAATGTGCCTTTACAACTGGGTGTCCATGAGGAGTGTCCTTCCAATGAGGAGAAAACCTTCCAATGGAAAAGATGTTCCTTTTTAAACATAAAAACATTGTTTTGAAAAATAAAAGATGTTTTATTTCACAATATGTGTTGGCTATAACAGACCAGATTTCTGTGCCTGAGAAAACCTAGCTAGTGGTGCCAGTGGCTCTCCACCAACTGTGACATCCCTTTGGCTGGTCTGTAAGTCTGCTCATACCGCTACGCTTATGTCTAGTATCTGCACATTTCATTCAAACTGGAAATTGATGTGTGACCTCCCCCCGTCACCATTTATCAATACAGAGCTGAAAGCAGAACAACTCAGTATGACAACAGTAGGTCAGCTGTTGTTCTGCACGCCACATGCTACCAAATGCACAACCACTGTCTCAGTCTTTCAGATTGTATGTCAGTAACCATATTTAAACAGCATAACTCTCTGCTCCAGCCACGGCTTGCTTGTAGCCACTCCACACACTGCAGACCACCTATTCAGAGGAGAAAACTCCTGCCACAATGGCAACTTGGTCTTAGCTGGCTTCTTTCATTTGGAGTATGGGATCAGCATGCCAATTAAACTGGCCTTCGTTTGGGTTAAACCAAGCATGTACTGAACCTTTTTCCAATTCATGCATTTGTCTTCTATACAGCTTTTCTTCTTGTACATATTTTATTTTTGAATTGACTGGTGATCTTCACAAGATGGCTTTTTTCAGTGATCTGTCTGTTCCAGAAGCTATACTGTTCCAGTTTATGGGGGTCCTGACTAACAACCACAACAACAGGACAAATGCTTTTACAAGCAAGGTTGCACTTACAACACTATTGATTGTCAACACATCCTACTTTACAGTGTTATACTACTAATTTGTGTTTGTTACAATAATATCAGCAGTCTTTTCACATAAAGTGACACAACAACGTCTTCAACCTAGATTACAGCGGCATTCATCATGCAGAAGTCCATATAAGTAACATGTTTGATTTTCTCTGGGACTTGGCTACTTGTTGAAGTCTCTGAGTGGGTCTAATTAAAATGAGCTGTCCACATCTCCATGGATACGTCCTGGGCCTACTCAAGCATTCCCCTCACATAAAGCAGGCTTCTCAGCACCTCGCTCCGAGCAGCCTCTAATTATAACCGTCTTACTTTTCTCTGGGATTCAGAGTAAAACCATAACTTTCCTTACATCGTTCTGGAGGAAGTGAAAGTTTCATGAAAGCAGTTACATGTGGAAAGATAATCTCCACAGTTAGATTTCACTGTCCAAGTGACAAAAGTCAGATCAGTCTGATCAGTCTTGAGTCAGATCAGTCTCAAGTGAATCAGACATTTTTTGTCTTTAAACCAGATGTGGTATAACATTTCCTAGTGCCTAATAAGACAATTATGACAGTTGAGATTATGAGACCATGACAGTGTTTCTGTTCTGGTTTTAGTTTCTCAACAGGGTTCAGAAAAATAATATTTTGGTTATGAAACAAAACATCACCTCATGCATTCATGGTTTAGAAACAGAACATTACCTCATATTCAGCAATATATTCATTAAAACAAGTCTCTAGCTAGTACATCTAAAAGCATGACATAATCCATCCACAGTCTCTGTCTGTCTGGAGCAGGGTGTTGTTGGCCCTTTATCCCGGCCCCACAGCCCTACGTGGGTGGAATTCAGATATGGTGGGAGTTCACCTCCACTTTTGGGGTATAAACAGTGTGACACAAACATTGCTGGCACTATCTAAAATCATTCTGTGTAAGGCAAAACAAAATCTCCCACGATGAATCATACTACATGGGTGGGAATTTATTCTAGGCTTTTTAATATCAACTGTCTTCTACTATAGGCTATGTTTGAAGAGATGCCATAAACCTCATTTTACGTTTTTTGTGAGTAGAAATCCACTTCATAATATAGAGAAAACTAAACAAACGTTGAGACCCTCAAAAATAATATTGAGGTAGGTTATAACAGCTAGGCTATCGTTTCTAACAGCCCCAGAATAAGACAAAAACGTTTTCCTCAGCTTTGTTGCTCAACAACACCCTCCGTGGTCACTTGTTATCTCCACCGGAAGTTTTATTTCTTGCAGGATAAGTGTTTGCGGTACAAAGTATATTGTGCTGAATGCCTATCAAACTTTTTGCTTCCTCTGCTTGAATACGGAACGAGGGGCCAAATGCGCCCCATCCTACCAGCAGTAATCCCTGGTGGTGACGTCACCCACCCCATCTCCAAACGGGACAAGGCGCAGCGACTCAGTGGTCTAGTTTAGCGTTTGCTGTGCATCCCTGGACGCAACATCCCCATAAGCTGAACTTGTACACATTCTCCAACCTCGGGAAGTTTGGGAGAGAAGAACAATGGGTAAGTGTCGCTGGTAATGGTACTTTTCTGAACTGCTGTTCGAAATTGTTTCACTGTCAGCTACAATAGTGCTGTTCGTCGTAGAGTTGCTTTAGTAGCGTCTAAGTAAATATTGACAAGATTGACAGCTTTAATGTGAAAACTATGAAACGGTGTACAACTTTTATAGAAAGTTTATTTTTATCTGACCTGGTTTTGCTTCGGGTAGGCATGGAGTAACTCAGACAACGCGATTAGAGTTAAGTCTAAAAGGATTTACCTACTGTCAGACGGCAATACTGTTGGTTTGCTCACTGGTACGGGGGGCAGTTTGTAGGGTTCCAGTCTTCCATTGCTATTGTTGAGTCGCGCTTTTGTCTCAGACAAAGTTCTGTCGGGGCTATTTCAGGTCGATATAGCTAGTGTCTCTGTGTTATAATAAGCTTAGTTACCCTGCATATCACTCAGACCAATCTTTCTAGATCTTTCTCACAACGATGTTCTTACATAAAACCGTTTATTATTCAAAGACATTTGCATTGAGGTGTTTACAGGTAATTGAGGTGTTTGTAGGTAAATCTTTGATGACAGTGGGTAGTCTCTGATGTTCTGATATAGTGAAATTTGTTTGACAATATTCTGCCTTCAATATAACTGCCTTTTAACTTGAGCTGGGTGCTGGTGCTGGATGTTAAAGTGAAGGTTAGAAATGCCACAGTGTTGCCTGCCTGATCCTGTTGTGAAGCTCTGAGCACTGTGAGGCACAGCCCATGTAAGTGTTGCCTATCTGTACCCCACCCTCAGGGCGCTATGTGAGCAACAAGGGGCTGATGCCACGGATGTTCATCACTTCTTAAATGCTCCCAGCAGACTTATGGGCTTTGAGGCACTTTGAGCCTGTTTGCCAGATGGGATGGACCAGGGTACACATGTTGGGAACCTCTCTGCTGTCTCCTCCACCAGACCCCTGAGTAGATACTCGTGCCTGTCCCTTGAACTATATAGGTTGAATACAAACCCCTCATTGAAGATATTCACATATGAACTCAACTGTGTTTTTCTTAATATTGTGCTATCTTTTATATCCTGTCACAGTCTGGGGACTGTCTTTTTGTGGATTTAACTGAAGCATATGTCTTGGCTTTGGTGGGGACCGTGTAAATGGGTGGTTGCAGCTGACAGAAGACTAGAATACTGTCAGTGTGAGCATGTGTGCGAGCATTCATTGATCTTCTGAAGGCCCCCACAGTGCTGGCTTTGTACTCTTAATTTAGCCCTCACTTCTTTGCGCAGTTCGTCAGTCGTTGTTAATGTAGAAGTGAGTTCAGTCAATGGCAAGTTGGGAAGAGTCTGGAAAAAAAAAACATGAGTTGTTGCCAGTGGACACGCATCTTTAAAGATGCAGAGCTGAAATGCTATTGACCATTGTCTATTGTTCACACTCAAAGACATGCAAATAGTCCATTAAAGAATTCCTACCAGTGACCATTTCATTTTGACTTGAATTTAAATTCTTGTTGATCTTTTGGCAACTTGTGTCTTGCACTGCAAGCGAGCAAGTTTCCAAGTGAGAAACTTGAGTGATAATATGCTGTTCTCGTGTATTGCTGAGTAGTTTCAGGATTAAACTGATAGCCAAGGCAAGCATTTCTAAGCAGATGTGGTTTATGTCCCCCTTTCATGTTTAATGGGAAATAGTGTCTCAGCATTCTGTTTCAAATTACTGCAGGATTGTTTTGTGTGTGTCATGGGGCAGTGGATCCAAGTTTAGACAGGATGCCTCGCAGCAATTTGTGACTGCCTGCCGCATGCAAACTGGTGCTCTTGTTCAGAAATGTCTAATAAAGAAGTACGAATTGTCTTTGGCTGTGGTGGGGATTGATTTGTTCATTTGGCCCACATGGGAATGGCCTAGCTCCATGCAGCTACACCTCCAGCCATCACAACTAGAGTTTGACGCTAAACACCCATCAGCCTGCAGAGCACTGGTGTTTTTGAAGTATCAGGCACAGGTTCAGCTTTGAAGGCCTGCCTGCTCAGATAGCATCAGAGGGTTCTCCTGCTCACTCATCAACTCCCATTTTCCCACAGTGTAAATGTACGGAGATGTGCTTTGTGATGATGAACTATAGACCCCATCTATACAACCCATGCTATTTACAAAATTGTGTCAAGCAAAGTTGTTGATTTAGGAAGGTCTGTGATTAATGAATAGCCTTAATGCTTACTTCTTCTAAAAATACTCTGAAGTTCTTGAAGGCTAAGCTGAAACAATTACAAGCCTATCAATTTATCTCTCAATGACACAATTGATGGATAGGACTGTGAATAGTTCTGCTATGTTCTCTTAAACCCAGACCTTGATAACCAAGGAGAGAGAAATTGTTTTTCCTGATGGAAACTCTGGAACTCTTCCTCTCAAAATACCTTTTATGTTTACAGTCAGTTTTCAACAGGGTTTTCAGTGCATTCAGCTGCTGCTGGAAAGTTTTGTTCATCTCTGACTCCAGGAATGGTTTATTCCAACCATTAAAAAAATGTTCAGCATTGTTTATAGCACTGACTGATCCATGGAAATCATTTTTCATCTGGAGACATTATGAATTATTTGATTCAGGAAAACAGAAGTTTAAATTAACTGAGAATTATTTTTGTGATTTGATAATCTTATATGAGTCATAGTCAATTTAGATTGTTTAGATTTAGCCTCGACAATAACTTTGTGTAAAATGTTTTTCTCATGGTTTTTGAGCGTATCTAACCAGATGTTAGGATATTGTTTATTGTGGTAGACTAACATTTGTCTTTGACAAGCTTATTGTTTAAATAATTAATTTGTTCTCTGATCACAATCAGTCACAGATATGGATAAACTCTTAATGTAGGGCATTTGTTTTGACAGTGTGCTGAGGGTCACTGGAGGCCTTTTGGCCTTCAATGTAGAAAGAGACCTTGAGAGGAAACAGTGTGGATGTGGCGGACATTGGAACCTTGATGAACTGTTTGCAATAGCAACAGCAACACATGACATGTGATAATGGTTCCTCTGCAACTGTGTGTGGGTCACACAGGCAAAGGTCATTTGTTGGAGAACACAGCTGTTGGGCAATGAGCAACGGTCAGCTGAAACTCAGAGGATGTGACTGCTTTGGGGTTTTCACTTCCTGGGGTTCTTGAGTTAGAGGCCTCTACTGGGACTACTGAAATGTTGTGTGTCAGAGGCAGGGATGTCAACAATCCAATACATCTTGGTGATCAATGGTGATGTCACTCTGTACAGTTTAGTTTGATTTTGCTTTATGGCTTGTCATGTTACCCACTGCTTTGCCATTTTAAGTACCAGTTATGATGCTGGTACATGGATCAAGCCTAGTCCTATAGGCTAAGAGACTTCAGAGAAAATCTCTGAATGTATGAATTCAATTTCTTCAACCAACAAAGCCACGTTTGTGTTAATTGGGTATTTGATTTATAATCAGGCCGTCCCTACTCCCATTCTGTTTCCGTTTGGCACAAGATCTGAATGGACCCCGTCAGCAATTAAACTGCAGACAAGACCTTTTGGAGATGTGATGGAAATGAGGGAGCCTATTGGAGCTCACCCTCTCAGCTCTTTACCCTTTTCTAGTTCCTCTTGTGCTTCTGTGAGTACCTCTTTCACACTCTCACTCATCTAGTCCACTTCACCTCCTGCACAGTCTGCTCCTCTGCTACCTCCACTTTCCCTTTTTTTTTCTCTTGCTCTCTTTCACACCTATTCTCCATTCTCTTGCCCCAGTGGCCCGCCACCTCCATTAGGGCTCTGTAAAAATGGCCATATTCATTTGTGGCGCTTAATAAGTGCTGTGCTGACAAAGAGAGACATTGTTAATTGTGACATGAAATGATAGGAATAGGAGTTCCTTAGTGGGAGTGCTTGCTCAAGCATGGCCAATTCCCCTCACTTTCATTAAAAGGGCCATTGAGAGGCCCAGGCTGGGGAGGCCAGATTGGGGGTTAGCAGACGGGGGCCGGTAGGGGTGGTGGTGGTGGTGGTGGTGGTGGTGGTGGTGGTGGGGTTGTTTCACCGCCTGCATTTTTGGAGGTCGTCCTCGTTAGGAGATTGTTACACTGCCTGATGATGGCATGGTGATGATGTGAGGATGGAAATGTGGACTGGGTGTGAATGTGGCATGAGTCCACTGATCATTCATTTTTCATGGAAAAATAGTTGGTCGCCATGGAAGTAGATCAAAATACATCTTTCAGCCAAGTAATCAAGTTATCAATCTTGGGCTGTATGGTGTTGAAAGCGTGTCACATTGATTAAGTTGTTGAATTTAAGTAACACAACACAGACTGTGAAGGCTTTGGTTATGGTTTTCTTGAGTTGGAGCAATTACATTACAAAACATAGATGAGACAGATTCATAACATCACCTCTGAACATGAGTTTATGAGTACCACATTTGCGTGTTTTGTTTTGCAGAGGATGTGTTTCCGCGGGAGTGAAATAATGGATTTTACGTGCAGATGGAACAGGGCAGTCCACACATATTTGCGTCCGCACTAAGCAGAAGCCCATGCTCTGTTTCTGACCAAATCAAATTACACAAGACTGAGCAGCACACATTTTCCATGACACCGAAACTCCACTTACTGCTTAACACTCATTCTGAGTGAATTGTAGAGAGGCCTTATCGATGAGAAAAATCAATCTGTTTTTCCAGATTGACCTTATTATTTCTACTTAACCGGGCTATGGCATTTAACAGGTCATACAGTATGTCCATTGTCATCTTGTAAATGTAAATGTTGACATCTGATGTAGTTCATGAACTTGCTTTATTCCTCAAGGCCACGGGTTGGGTGAGTGGCTGTAGGCGTGTTTGACGCTCAGATGGAAATGGCAGGACTGTGGACCATGTCAGCGCTGGGGGATGACATGACCGTGCGCTGTAAAGCAGGAGCCGCACCCCATAGCCCAGCCCAGGATCTTGTCCAGAGGATTAGTGCTTGTCAGCTGGGAGGTGGGGGTGGGATCACGTCACGTCACCTCAGTGAAGGAAACACCAAGATGCCTTTCTCCATTTTGGTTTGAGGCTTTGACCTCCATTTAGTTTCTATTCCTCCTTAAAGCATGCGCATCAGTGGTGCAGTCATGTCTGCTTTTGGATGCTCAGGTAACAGGCCCTGGCTTCCAAGTGTAAATATGCTGGAGGTGGCTAATTAAAAACAAAAACACAATAAATATGAATGTTTTTGATGTCAGTTGAGGCTTTCTGTAGATATGAGTTTTTTTCTGTGCTGAAGTTCAAGGAGAGCTCATCCTAATTTCTTATGGAATGTAGCCTTGAACAGGCCGCCGCCAGTGCTTGTATCAGTATGAGCCCTCCTGCTGTTTCTGTTGGCCAGGTTGAAAGCAGTTCTTGGCTGTTAATGTGATTTCTGTGACCCTGTGTAGAGTATCACTCATTAGCCCGCATCCCCAATTTGCTTCGCTCTAAACTGATTTCTACACTCAGATTGGGCTGAAATGCCCCTCTGAAGCTATTCTATACTGCGCTTTTATCAGCGAGTGATTCAACAATGACTATATAGTGTTTAAGGAGGGAGTGGAGATGTATGTGTGTATGGGCTCTCTCTCTCTCTCTCTCTTTCTCTCTCTCTCTCTGTGTGTGTGTGTGTGTGTGTAAATGTGTGCTATTGTGATTAGGCCGCCTCTGCGCTGTGAGAGCGTAGGCTTAAAGTTGCTTTAAAAGGCATCAGTAGGACGCAGGTCTTGGCAACTTGCCTGTGAAGCACATTCACCACTTCACAGATAGCTCTTTGTGCCCAGTTCATCTGGAGCTGCTGTTGCCACTACTTCTGCTGAGACAGAACACAGAAGCATTTGCGCCTCCCCAGAGAGACACTGCAAGAGTACTGACTGCATAAACAGTCTCACTACTGTACATCAATCCAAACTCATTCACTTGGAAGTTTATGGGGATGTTGGAGATAAAAAAAATAAATAACAGAAGCATTAGTTGTATGTTAACAACTTGCACATTTCTTCTCTTCAGGTATAAATGGAGATACAAACTTGGAGGACCAGTCATCTACATAGCATGCACAGACTTTCAGGAAGCAACTTAATCACATTATTTGAGACCTCAAACCAAATTAATAATTTGTTTAAATCCAACACCTGTAACATATCAAAGATCTTCCAGCTGCATCATTTTACATAGCCACTTAAAATGCCTTTCTTAATCTGTGGTGAACATCTTTCAGCAGTTTGCGCCTGTCTTGGGAATTGTGCATGGTGTGTTCATGATTCATCTTCACTCAGGTCATGGTGATTCAAACGCATGTGACTGTGGAATTTGTTTTCCAACGGCATTGACCATGTTGGTCACAGTGCTGTGCAGCTTTTCTCTGATGGGATGGAGTTCTGGCTCTTGTTTGATGATAATTCCCACTTACACTATCCTCTCTTTATACGATCAACTGTGCACACGTGAATGACAGTATAACAGGCATAACAGCAAAAGAGACCAACAGATGAGAATTTGTGGAATAGTTGAGGTTCTCTATGGATGGAGCGACAGCTGCAGGAAACCCAATAGCCAGTGTGTCGGGGGAGAGTGCAGCTTGGGCTTCTTGGGAATGGAGACACCGCAGTTAAACAAAAAGGCAAAATTTCCCATCACTCTCAGGAGTATGGTGTATGTAATTGCTTAATCCTTCTGTGTTGGCCATTTAAAGAACAGATTGTGGGAAAACCGTCCTCAATATACTGCAGCGGAAACAAACGGAACACGTGAATCATCCATATCCCAGCTTACAGCACTCTGAGAAATTGTTTAGTGAAGTCCATCTGTTGCCATTCTATACAGCTACGCAGTGTGTATGTGCTGTATGTATAGGGCTGGCCATGTGTTGTGCTGGAAGCCACCCTGAACAGTTGTTAGTCAGCTATGTTCAGCCTGTTGGGTTCTCAACAGACAAATAATATAACACATCCACAACTGCTGGAATGTCTATAGCACTCCAACAGACAGAATAATAGACAGAAACCACCTCAAGGCAAGCTAAGATCTCGGATGCTCCATTTGGCTAAAACAACTTCATTTACTCACACTTGAGAATTCTGCTGAGAGCTCTCCAAACCACTATAAGGTCTCATAAAGCATTGTAACTACTGACCTGTAGTCAGTGAAAATGAATAGTTAGTAAATAAACTGACTGAAGAGCCTCGGCTGAAACAGAATCTCATACGGGTTAGAGTAACATAAGTCTGACATGACACACATAAGTGCAGGTTGAGTGCCAATTCTGCTAGTTTTGTTAAACCACCCCATGCATGAATCATGGTTCTCCCGCAAGTGCAAGCCAGAGAGTGATTCAGAGTTTCCCTCCACCAATTCATTAACTGAATCAGTTTACTGTCAAGCAGGAACCATTTGCTTCAACCCTGAAATGGGCTACATTTTTGGCTTTTAAAAACTAGTTTGAAGTTTATTATGCATATGTATGGTGTTTGGAAAATCAAATCCACAACCCATATTATGGTCAGAGATACACTGATTAATGCATCTCTTCAGTCATTTGCCATTTTTGGTAGCCCCTGCATTATAATTTCGTCCATAATTCAGGATGAGATGGAAGTGTATCTAATTGGAACTAGCATGGCTTCAGGACACATTACTGTGATCACTGTCAAAACCAAAAATGGAGCTAATTTTAGGACACAGCTCGAAACTGACTGTTTCGTGATGGGCAGAAAAGCTTATCCGTGAGCATGACCATAGAAAGCAGTATGTGTTGTATCTTTCCATACCATCCTAAAGTACTTCATACATTTACATCACACATTTAACATTCCATACATGTCAATCATAAACTGAGGCTACAAGATCAGATTCAACATTTGATCAGTATTAGTGCTGAATTCCAGCATAATATTCTCAGGTTTATTTATCTTTAGTATTAAGTCACTTAAGGTGTTCCCTGCTGATCCCACATTAAATGGCACTGTAATGAAATGGTATTTAATACATACATGTTTTTCTTTATCTGCCTCAGTGTGTACAGAAAGCCAAGTTCAGGTTGAATCATTACTATGAATCACCATGCTGCATCCTCACCATATAGATGTCAGTGCACATTGAGGATTGGCATTAGTAGTTAGCCCTTGTGTTGTCATGGTGCTGAGGATGAATTGTCACTTCTCTTTTGTCTGCGGAGCCTGTGAAGAGCTCTCAGCAGGCTGGAGGAGGGAGTGAGGCTCTGTTGCGCCAGACTGCTGCTGATCACAGGGCTCGACGTATAGACAGACGGAGCAGGCAGACTAAACTCTGGGGGTCAGGGGTGAGAGGTTGGCAGTACCGGCGCCAGAACAAAAGAGCTGCTGATGCGTCAGCTCAAAGAGAGGTCGCTCTGCAGCTGGAGCTGTGTGAACCTGTGGTCATGGGAAACTCACTGGGCTAGAGTCCTGCGCGGTCTGACACTCTTTGTGCTCTCCAGCTCGGCTGGGCTGTGGTCTCACACACACCCGTGTGGGTACAGGGCAAAGGGTGAGGGATCAGGAGATACACACACCTTACTGCATGTCTCTAGCAGCCAAACAAAGTACTCACACAGATGTTTCCATTCACACTACCACCTCAGAAGATGTTGTCTGTAGGGTGATCATCTGAACAGTGTTACACAGCACATGGCAGTGGCCATTCCTTTGTTATTCATTTGACATTGTTCATTTCAAAAACCTGTCAGATGGGTGAAAGGTCAAAGTCTGTTTTTTACTGCTGGAGAATTTGCCTTCAGCATTCTGGGATCCTTTTGAATCAAATGTAAAGTTCACCCACAGGCGAATGCAACCAACATGCACATTGCCAACTGTGAATCTCTTGAGGCTACGCTGTGAACACACCACTCCTTCCGTGTTCATACATAGCCACACAATGCAGGAGTTAGCTATTCAATTCACCCCCATTTATAATCAATTCAATGGGGCAGCTGTTAGTGGTCATGCATATTCATGCCTGTGACACAGTTGGTTTCTCAAGTTCGATGCTATTCACATGGTTGAACAACGGTGTCAAGTTTGTGTATGAATTTGCCAAGAGCAAATTTACATGAATTAAGACGTACAAGTTCAGTCTAGTGGAAGGATGATGGGTTCAAAATACCATCTAATTTTAAGAGCTTATCAGTGCTTAGATGATGTAGAATTAGCCTTTTAAAACTAACTGTAAAACCCCACCATTGAAACTCATTGTGAGAGTAACAGCAAAAACGCCTATGAGTACTACAAGGCGATAGATGTCGAATGCCTTGTTTTCATTCATTGATATGATCATGAGACTCTCAGTCCATGCAAGCTTATGGTGCTATAGGTAGTTTATCAATGGAACTGTCAAGAGAAGTCTTATAAAGTGTGTTGATGGCAGAATCTGCAGTAGTCTCTGTCCAGGCTATGCATCCAGCATGAGAGAAGCTTCACTCACAGAGGCCAGAACCGTAACTTCATCTTCAACTGTCGCTTCCCAAAGCTTTAGCCTATTTCAAGGCTTCAGCCATAACCTTTGGAATGACACCACTGCAAAGATTCCCCTGATCTTCTAAGATCCATCTCAGAAGTCTCATGCATCTCTGGGAGGACAATACAATATCACATTTTGATTATGTAGAATGTTTTACTATGCCAGTAATGCAAAGATAATAGAGCAATTAACATCTGTAGGTTTTGTTCCTTTTCTTAATATCTGATCTGATTTAAGACTAGTGTTGATGATTTCCTTTTGTTACTGAACTCTGAGGAGAAATAAATCTAGAGTGAACTGTTTACATGAATGTCTCGGCAGTGCAAGATAAACTGATTGGATTAGCAAATCTGTTAACTTCGCTTTTATGGAAACAACTGTACAGATTACAGGCAGAAAATGGGAGAAAATATATAGTAGAGTTTATTGGACAAGCAAGAGTCTCATTCCTGTAGCCACCTGTGGAGTGGAAAATCTCTCTGCAGCGCTCGTTTGAAGGGAGATCTCCTTCCAGATGGCAGCTAGCGCTGCATGTCTCTGGGCCTAAACTGGCGCAGATCCCACCTTCTCCCAGTTTGCATATGAATTCAGTTCATACAGAATGCTCATGTGAGCAATATGTCGGTGGTTTTGTCAAAACTTTTGTCAAAACTATAATCATCTGAATTCTTCACATGCCTCAGTAAACCTATAGCATAGACATGATCAACTGAGTTGGAAAACCCTCACATCCCTTTTCTGTGAGTGGTATTTGATAAATGTGGTTCACCACAAGGAGACTAAAGACCCCAGTGCCAAACCCGAGAGCAGTTAAATGCCCTCCCTGCCTCCACTTTTAAAAACCATATTCTAAAGATTGCAGTCAAGAATTTCAATCCAGATCCAGAATCTAAAATCCAGAATGTTCCATGTAACCTCAGAGCAGAAATAGCAGGAGCTCAGATCACAAGGCTTAAAAACACAAGCATGTGGTAATTAGCAATTAGCCCATTGTAGAAAAAAGTCTAGTGAACGCTGCAGTGTTCTCCTTAAATGATTTGGCCCTCATTACTTGGGTCATGACACAGGGAACCCTGCCTGCTTCATCCCCCTTCACCGCTGAGCTTCATCAGATCTGCCACAGACTGGTGGTAATTTCCATGGTGAAACAGGAAGCCGGGTAATATGAAGCATCTGGGGTTCAGTCCTCTCTCCTGTCTCCTCCTACTCTTCCTCCTCCTCCTCCTCCTCCTCTTCTCTTCTCCCCAGCCCCATCTCAGCCAGGAGCTCAGTCCCTGCAGAGATGCCAAGTGCTGGGAGTGTGAAATCACATGAGCACCGAACCAGAGCTGCCAGTGCACCCAGAGCGCTGCGTTTTCCTTCCAGACGTGTAACGACACACCAACGCAAACATGCAATTACAGATGTGCTGAGTCAGAGGCGCTGGAGATTACGTGGTCGAACAGCAGCAATTACGGGTCGCTGAGGGTTTGTCTTAAATCTGAACAAAGCCCTCCAGAAGCATTTTAAGGAATGATGTGCGTCCGAAATCAAACCAGAAAACCAAAGGGATTATTTTCAGTGAAATCCAGTGCTTGCTACTGACCTCTTTTAGCAAAGACATTCTTTGCAAGGGGTGGCAATGATTTATTTGACGTGCTGTTTACATTAGCCGTAATGGCTGTAGCTTCTTACATAACTTGTGATTCGGATCCATGGTATATTCATGGTATAACCATTCACAAGGTGGACATAGTGGTATCTTGACATCTGCGCTGTTTGAGCCTCAGCAGAGTGCTTTATTGTGTCAATGCTGTCCTCCAGAATAGTGACATGAAAAAAACATTGTGTGATTCATTCTTTTTCCCCTGTCTTTCTTTAAAGGAGAGTAGTGAAATATATTCCATACCCTCATCTTGGCCTGTTTGATAGTACAAGTGGAAAGTGTAGAAAGCTAGAGAGTGTCATGTGAGGAATGGTAAATAACTTTGCTGTCTTGGCCCATTTGAGCACTCTGAATTTAGAGACATAGTAATATTTCAAATCATAATGGTCTGTTGTTTTGATGGTCAGAGGCAGGCTAGCCTGGTTCCTGACCCCATTCCTCTTCATGTGACATGCTGCAGAGGAGCAGAAACTGTCCCATTACTGGACGGACCCTTTGGGCTCCTCCTCTCTCCCCATGGATTACTGTCTAATGAACGAGGTTGGCTGTTTTTTAATGGGCTCTCAGTCTCATTGCAGTAAAAAAGCCAGAATTTCCTTGAGGAAATAAGTTACAGAGTCCTACGGTGCTCTTTGTCTGCCAGAGGTCCCTTTCTCCCATATTCACCTCAAAGAATAACTGTCTGACTGAGTTTAGAAACACATGGCTTGTATTTGACGTATACATATTTAGATGGCTTATTTTGACAATGTCAACCAAAACAAACTTCATTGCTGCTTGCAGAGAGCTGAAACTTTTCAGAATGAGCCTGTTACATATAAAAAAATTCTTGAATTTCCCCTGGGGATCAATAAAGTATCTATCTATCTATCTATTTATCTATCTATCTATCTATCTATCTATCTATCTATCTATCTATCTATCTATCTAAAGTTGATGTCATTTAGTTGAGATAATGATTGTGGACTTCTCAAAATAGCTCTAATGTTTGATATGCCATTGAGCCTGAAAACACAATCATTTCTCCAGATCAATCCTCAACACAATCGTTTGACACCTAGATACATCATTATCATCATGCAGAAATGTCATCCTCAGGCTTTTGTTACAGTTTTTCTCAGTCGCTTTGGTGCTTTTCTCACATCACTATTACTGTAACTAGGTCAGTAGAGGTATGAAACTGTTGGCCCACTGTTGGATGTGTAAATCAATAAAATATCAATGGTACTTACTCTCAGAAATGTAGAGTGTGCGTAGTAAATAATATGAACTAGGTCAACCCAATCGGTAAATACATTGTTTTATCTGGAGTATTGACGCAATGGTGAAAACTGAGGTTTTCCACAATAGGATGTTGGGACATCACATCGGCCATGTATACCAGAGGATGCTTAATGCACATGGGCTTAGCAGAGTATCACATAAGCTAAGCTTACAGGAATTATGTCTTCATCAGGTTAATGTGCATATTAGGTTGATACATGTAGGCTGCACTTATTCTTACTGTACTCTAATGTTTTTAAATTGTCCTAAAATTGTACTGCTCTAAAGAGAACTGCTCTAAAACTTAAACTGTTTACTATGTTGTTAGTCGCTTTGGCTAAAAAGCGTCAGCCAAATGTAATGTAATGTAATGTAATGTACATGTTTTAAGTGCTGAAAACAAGAGTTTTATATTAGTAGCTACTAGGTTCAACTTGGTCCAGTTAGTATTTGTAGCCATTTCATTATGCGATCCACTGGCTTTCTCTTTAAGGAAACATTAGGAACACAATGTCTCTCATGTTCTCATCCAG